>NC_133324.1:649191968-649491968 GCF_042186555.1 Aquarana catesbeiana
GACATTTTCCATCGGATTTTCCGACACACAAAGTTGGAGAGCAGGAGATAAAATTTTCCGACAACAAAATCCGTTGTCGGAAATTCCGATTGTGTGTACACAAATCCGATGGACAAAGTGCCACGCATGCTCAGAATAAATAAAGAGATGAAAGCTATTGGCCACTGCTCCGTTTATAGTCCCGACGTACGTGTTTTACGTCACCGCGTTTAGAACGATCGGATTTTCCAACAACTTTGTGTGACCGTGTGTATGCAAGACAAGCTTGAGCCAACATCCGTCGGAAAAAATCCTAGGATTTTGTTGTCGGAATGTCCGAACAAAGTCCGACCGTGTGTACGGGGCATAAGTCTGCATATCCGAGTGTCTGGCAGGGGTTGGTCCTTTGTTTAAATGCCATATTTAATGGTAGAATGTGCCCTTTTTCTCATCTCAGAAAGTTGAAAGGTACTGGTTCTTCTCATTACAAATCTTTTTAATTAAATATTTGTCCAAATGTTCATATAGAACAACCATCATTTAGCATAACACAACCTAGTTTTCTGCTTTCACTAAAGATAACTTTACAAATCTATAGTAACAATGAAAAAATATACATCTGGGATATATTAATCTTATTGGGTCACTGTAAAATGTGCAGAAAATCTGCTTTTAACTGCTCATACAAGAATTGTAATCTTGACTTATATGTTTGAAACATAACTTATTTATATTTTACAGTCAAGAATATTGACAGAATGAAAAATATAGACAATAAAACAGCTCAGAAGCCGTAAAGGTATAATAAAAGCATGTGTTTTTAATGAAGCCAGTGAGCACAGACTGCTCTGTAATACAAGTAAAATATTTACTTCACTTAAATGAAAGAATTTTTTTCCCAACGTTAAGCTTTGTATTTATCCTTTGTAGCTTTCTTGTGAAGACACAGAATACTCCTGTTTTACTTCCTCTTAAAGAAGACTTCGGTGCAAAACTGATTTTCTCTTTGGGTTACATTTTAAAATGTAAAAAGCCAGGTTAAAAACTAACACTAAGCATAGATATTATCAGATTGTATCCAGTTAGTATTTTATTTTAAATGCGACCTGCACTAAAAATAAAAGCTCAGTACTAAGTACCTGCACTAAATGTTTCCTGGCCCCACAGCCTAGGCTGCCAATCTCACTGTCTACCACTTCCAAAGATTCTGTGGATCCTGTTGCTGCAATCCCTACATCACTACTGTGTCATATAGTGACATGGGGTTGGTGGGAGAAACCACAGAGCAGGACCAGCACAGCAAATGGTGTTGGATGCATAAGATTCTTCAGGCAATAAAGTGAAGGCTCGTGGCTTTGACAGCGACATTGTCACTTTAAATGGTAGGGTCTTAGGCCTAAACTTTATACACTATGATACACTATATTGCCAAAAGTTTTGGGACACCTGCCTTTACACGCACATGAACTCCCAGTCTTAGTCTGTAGGTTTCAACATTGAGTTGGCCCACCCTTTGCCGCTAAAACAGCTTCAACTCTTCTGGGAAGGCTGTCCACGAGGAGTGTCTCTATGGGAATGTTTGACCATTCTTCCAGAAGCGCATTTGTGAGGTCAGGCATTGATGTTGGATGATAAGCCCTGTCTCGCAGTCTTCACTCTATTTTGCAGGCCAGTCAAGTTTCTCCACCCCAAACTCACTCATCCATATCTTTATGGACCTGGCTTTGTGCACTGATCGAAATCATTTGGTGGGGGGGGGGGGGATTATTGTGTGGGATTTTTTTTTCAGGGGTTGGGCTTGGCCCCTTAGTTCCAGTGAAATTAATTCTTAAGGCGTCAGCATTCCCAAACATTTTAGACAATTTTATGATCCCAACTGTGTGGGAACAGTTTGGATGTGGCCCTTTCCTGTTCCATGACTGCGCACCAGTGCAGAAGGCAAGGTCCATAAAGACATGGATGAGTGAGTTTGGGATTGAGGATTTTGACTGGCCTGCACAGAGTCCTGAACTCAAATCGATAGAACACCTTTGGGATGAATCAGAGTGGAGACTGCAAGCCAGGCCTTCTTATCTAACATAATTTAGTGCCTGACCTCACAAATGCACTTCTGAAAGAATGTACAGCGGGAACTGGGGGTGGGGGTGGGGGTGGGGGTGTACGGTCTTAGTTCACCTTTTAATTTTTACTGAAAAGATAAACTAACCCTTTAAGCCTCCTGATGTCTGTGAAGTGGATATTTATGCCAGTGAAGAAAGCTTCAGAGCTTACAAACAGAAATGTGAGCGAAGGGGGGGGGGGGGTATTATGTAATTTGCAGATTTTCAGGTTTGTATTAATTAAATATACAGTGGGGACGGAAAGTATTCAGATCCCCTTACATTTTTCACTCTTTGTTATATTGCAAAATCATTTAAGTTCATTTTTTTCCTCATTAATGTACACACAGCACCCCATATTGACAGAAAAACACAGAATTGTTGACATTTTTGCAGATTTATTAAAAAAGAAAAACTGAAATATAACATGGTCCTAAGTATTCAGACCCTTTGTTCAGTATTTAGTAGAAGCACCCTTTTGATCTAATACAGCCATGAGTCTTTTTGGGAAAGATGCAAGTTTTTCATACCTGGATTTGCCATTCCTCCTTGCAGATCCTCTCCAGTTCTGTCAGGTTGGATGGTAAACGTTGGTGGACAGCCATTTTTAGGTCTCTCCAGAGATGCTCAATTGGGTTTAAGTCAGGGCTCTGGCTGGGCCATTCAAGAACAGTCACGGAGTTGTTGTGAAGCCACTCCTTCGTTATTTTAGCTGTGTGCTTAGGGTCATTGTCTTGTTGGAAGGAAAATCTTCGGCCCAGTCTGAGGTCCTGAGCACTCTGGAGAAGGTTTTCAACCAGGATATCCCTGTACTTGGCCGCATTCATCTTTCCAACGATTGCAACCAGTCGTCCTGAAAAACACCCCTACAGCATGATGCTGCCACCACCATGCTTCACTATTGGAACTGTATCGGATAGGTGATGAACAGTGCCTGTTTTTCTCCACACACACCGTTTAGAATTAAGGCCAAAAAGTTCTATCTTGGTCTCATCAGACCAGAGAATCTTATTTCTCACCATCTTGGAGTCCTTCAGGTGTTTTTTAGCAAACTCCATGCGGGCTTTCATGTATCTTGCACTGTGGAGAGGCTTCCGTCGGGCCACTCTGCCATAAAGCCCTGACTGGTGGAGGGCTGCAGTGATGGTTGACTTTCTACAACTTTCTCCCATCCGATTGCATCTCTGGAGCTCAGCCACAGTGATCTTTGGGTTCTTCTTTACCTCTCTCACCAAGGCTCTTCTCCCCCGATAGCTCAGTTTGGCCGGACGGCCAGCTCTAGGAAGGGTTCTGGTCATCCCAAACGTCTTCCATTTAAGGATTATGGATGCCACTGTGCTCTTAGGAATCATAAGTGCAGCAGAAATTTTTTTGTAACCTTGGCCAGATCTGTGCCTTGCCACAATTCTGTCTCTGAGCTCTTCAGGCAGTTCCTTTGACCTCATGATTCTCATTTGCTCTGACATGCACTGTGAGCTGTAAGGTCTTATATAGACAGGTGTGTGGCTTTCCTAATCAAGTCCAATCAGTATAATCAAACACAGCTGGACTCAAATGAAGGTGTAGAACCATCTCAAGGATGATCAGAAGAAATGGACAGCACCTGAGTGTCACAGCAAAAAGTCTGAAAACTTAGGACCATGTGATATTTCAGTTTTTCTTTTTTAATAAATCTGCAAAAATGTCAACAACTCTGTGTTTTTCTGTCAATATGGGGTGCTGTGTGTACATTAATGAGGAAAAAATGAACTTAAATGATTTTAGCAAATGGCTGCAATATAACAAATAGTGAAAAATTTAAGGGGATCTGAATACTTTCCGTCCCCACTGTATATATATATATATATATATATATATATATATATATATATATATATATATATATATATATATAGATATAGATATATCTATCTATATCTATATAGATAGATATAGCTATCTAGATAGATAGATAGATAGATAGATAGATAGATAGATAGATAGATAGATAGATAGATAGATAGATAGATATACAGTATCTCACAAAAGTGAGTACACCCCTCACATTTTTGTAAATATTTTATTATATCTTTTCATGTGACAACGCTGAAGAAATTACACTTTGCTACAATGTAAAGTAGTGAGTGTATAGCTTGTATAACAGTGTCAATTTGCTGTCCTCTCAAAATAACTCAACACAGCCATTAATGTCTAAACCGCTGGCAACAAAAGTGAGTACACCCCTAAGTGAAAATGTCCAAATTGGGCCCAATTAGCCATTTTCCCTCCCCGGTGTTATGTGACTTGTTAGTGTTACAAGGTCTCAGGTGTAAATGAGGAGCAGGTGTGTTAAATTTGGTATTATCGCTCTCACTCGCTCATTCTGGTCACTGGAAGTTCAACATGGCACCTCATGGCAAAGAACTCTCTGAGGATCTGAAAAAAAGAATTGTTGCTATACATAAAGATGGCCTAGGCTATAAGAAGATTACCAAGACCCTGAAACTGAGCTGCAGCATGGTGGCCAAGATCATACAGCGGTTTAACAAGACAGGTTCCACTCAAAACCGGCCTCGCCATGGTTAACCAAAGAAGTTAAGTGCACATGCTCAGCGTCATATCCAGAGGTTGTCTTTGGGAAATAGATGTATGATTGCTGCCAGCATTGCTGCAGAGGTTGAAGGGGTTGGGGGTCAACCTGTCAGTGCCCAGATCATACGCTGCACACTGCATCAAATTGGTCTGCATGGCTGTCGTTCCAAAGGGAAGCCTCTTGTAAAGATGATGCACAAGAAAGCCTGCAAACAGTTTGCTGAAGACAAGCAGACTAAGGACATGGATTACTGGAACCATGTCATGTGGTCTGATGAGACCAAGATAAACTTATTTGGTGCAGATGGTGTCAAGCGTGTGTGGCGGCAACCACGTGAGAAGTACAAAGACAAGTGTGTCTTGCCTACAGTCAAGCATGATGGTGGGAGTGTTATGGTCTGGGGCTGCATCAGTGCTGCCGGCAATGGGGAGCTACAGTTCACTGAGGGAACCATGAGTGCCAACGTGTAATGTGACATACTGAAGCTGAGCATGATCCCCTCCCTTCGGAGACTGGGCCGCAGGGGAGTGTTCCAACGTGATATGACCCCAAACACACCTCCAAGATGACCACTGCCTTGATAAAGAAGCTGAGGGTAAAGGTGATGGACTGGCCAAGCATGTCTCCAGACCTAAACCCTATTGAGCATCTGTGGGACATCCTCAAACAGAAGGTGGAGGAGCGTAAGGTCTCTAACATCCACCAGCTCTGTGATGTCGTCATGGAGGAGTGGAAGAGGACTCCAGTGGCAACCTGTGAAGCTCTGGTGAACTCCATGCCCAAGAGGGTTAAGGCAGTGCTGGAAAATAATGGTGGTCACACAAAATATTGACACTTTGGGCCCAATTTTCACTTAGGGGTATACTCACTTTTGTTGGCATCGGTTAAGACATTAATGGCTGTGCGTTGAGTTATTTTCAGGGGACAGCAAATTTACACTGTTATACAAGCTGTACCTTCCCTACTTTACATTGTAGCAAAGTGTCATTTCTTCAGTGTTGTCACATGAAAAGATATAATAAAATATTGAGAAAAATGTGAGGGGTGTACTCACTTTTGTGAGATACTGTATCTATCTATCTATCTATCTATCTATCTATCTATCTATCTATCTATCTATCTATCTATCTATCGTTCCACATCTCAAATCTATGAAAGTATGTGTTTGCCAGGGGGTAGCAAAGCAATAGACAAATTTTGTTTTTGTTCTGTTTTTCTTTAACAGAACCCCCCTTTAATGTATTGAACAATATTTATGATCTACAACGCTATTCAACATCTACAGCACATTGGGAAAGCCAAACACACATTTCATTGAGATCACAAACTGACCAACACCATTTCAAAAAACTGATAACCCAATAAACTGAACAAAGTTCCATTTTAATTGTCAAAATTTATGGTTAACATTTTCACTGTCTCTCTGCCGTGAGTGTAGACCCATCATTCATACAAGGAGAAAATGAGTAAAACAGAAAGTGTCCACGTATTCTGCAAGGGTTGTAATAAATAGTAAATAGTTGGCGGAAACATTTTTCAATTTCAGGTAAAAAGGTCATTATTAAGAGATCTATCCCCATACAGTCAGCAGAGGCATCATATAGAAATCCTTGAGCAGCTAACATTAAATTCAGCCATATAAATGTCACCTGCCCCAGAATTACATTTCTTGCCTGGGCAATTTTTCTCTCTGAAAAACTACAATAAAAATGACTTAAAAATCCCTTTTGAGAAATAAAGGAGTGAATCTGGTCTAATATTACATCATCTATTTCTTTTACAACTCAACTTAGCATTATAAACTGTACAAACAAAATGTTTAAATACGCAGATAATTATATTAGGATGCTTGTTCAAATAATCTATTTTCTTATCGCATAA
Organism: Aquarana catesbeiana; assembly: GCF_042186555.1. Taxonomy (NCBI): domain Eukaryota; kingdom Metazoa; phylum Chordata; class Amphibia; order Anura; family Ranidae; genus Aquarana; species Aquarana catesbeiana. The sequence continues at coordinate 649,198,500 of NC_133324.1, forward strand.
AATGGTAAGAATAATGTCTAGCAAATAAAAAAACTGGCAGGCAAAAAATCATAGTTGTGATCCAATAAGATTATAGATGATTGCAGTAAAAGACAAAATGGTGGAAAATGCGTCTACAATCAGGTCAATGCCCTTGGAGGCCCCGGGCCACATGCCTCAAAGTGGTATAACTTTTCAGTGATCTGTTATGTGTCTCCAAAGCCAAAATAACTGAAAGTAGAGGGAAAAACAGGAGCATCTGTTCCAGTAACAATGGATTTTAGTTTGAAGAAATCGCCTCTCACTTTTTGTTTTAGGAATTAAAGTGGAAGTCCAACTTATTCCTAACTAAACTTAAACCTGCTCCCACCCCCCTTCTAACCCCTATTCGATCTACCTTGTGAAAGGAAGATGTGTATACTTACGTATTCAGTGATTGATTCACTGATTATATGATAGTCACCCTCACTGCTTTCTAAATAAGTTTTTAACTACTGACTGCTTTGAGCATATCTAAAAGATACATAAAAGACAAAATGAGGTTACTGCTCTCAGTGGAGGCTTACATGCAGTAAAAAAATAGAGTAGTCTAGGACCATGCAAACTGACTAATAGGCTGATTTACTAGTTGAGAATCTTCACAAAAAAAGTGTGAATATTAATTTCAATTATCCAATCATATGAAAAGTGTCTGCCCATGATTGGGTATTCGAAGCTACCAGGAAATTGCTGTTCATATAATTAAATAATTGAAGTGAATATCAACACATTCTTTTCTTTGAAGATTCTCTAGGGCTCCTTTACACTTGTACCATCCCTAAAGAACGATCGGCACTGGATCGCTTTTCAAAGGGCATTTGACAGGTAGTGATGAGGTATTATATCATGCCTTCACAGCCTGTTTTAACTAATAAAACCCTGCACTTCTGCGCAGCAACTATGTGCATTGCATTTGCAGCGTAGCCACATTCAGTGGGTGGTACTGATTGCCAATGGTGATAGGAGGAATCATTTTTGCAGCAACGCAAAAAAGGGGGAGGGGTTGGGGGGCAGTAAAAACATAGCTTGATTGTGAATTTTTAGCCCCGCCCAACCGCAAGTGTTAACAATGCCAGTAATTCAGTTGGTGAATTGGTGCCATATGCACTGGATACCTTCAGCTGCCATTGTGCCCTTGCGGGGTGTCCCGTGCATCCCTGTACCTTTAAGGAGGGGTGGGCTTCTTCCGGGCAAACCTGCCCTTAATCTATCCATAGCTATATATATATGTGCTCCAATTTGGGAAACTCAAAATTATAGAGTTAGGACAGCAGTACACTGGGGTGCCTTGATGTGGCCACTGCGGCTTACACATATGTTTGTAAATGTGTGCAACTAAACCCCTTGTTTTTAATGGGAACTGTTAGACAGGATCAATTAGGTTTTATTGTAGGCTAGGTGGTAAGTGAGGTGGGAATTTTTGTTTGTTTTTTATGTGCGTTGCCCTTTCCATGTGCTGCTTGCTGCAAAGGCTAGTTATAGGTTGGGGTGATTGCCATTTGTTTGTACCCTTAGTAATTTAGCCTAGCTGTCTCCAAGAGTGCACGTAAGGTTGAGGGATTATATTTACTTTATGGATTTGTATGTTATTTTATTGTGCATGCACAGTTGTTTACATATTTATTAATAATGAGTTTGCTTTCTCTTTTTGTGAAACACGCTTTTGTTATATTGTTGATATCAGTCTTTTCTAGCCTCTTTGAGATACCTGATACCAGTGGCGTATCATCCATGTGTGCAGGGTGATCACTGCAGACGGGCCCCCCGGGGGGGCCACTGTGACCCACACTGCACCCATGGATGATCCCCAGGTTGACAGTCCAGATGATCAGTGCAGTGGGGGAAAGTTGCAAGCACTGACAGCCGCTTCTCCTCCTCTCCCTCCCCAGCTGAAAAGTCATACAGGGTGATTTGTGCTTGCAACTTTCCCCCACCGCACCGATCATACGGACTGTCCCCTGTGTCCTCCTCCTCCAGCAGCCCTTCATGTCCTCCTCCGGTCCCCATGTACTTCTCCTCCTCTGGCCGCTGTGTCCTCCTCCTCCAGCCTCTCTCCGTATCCTCATCTCCCCCCTCGTCCCTCCGCAGCCGGCTTCCCTCCTTTCCTCTCCCGCCAGACGCGGGCAGATGAAGGGGCCGGTAAATATGTCATTTACCAGCCCCTTCATTGTCTGAATTGGACATAGAGAGCAAACGCTACTGATTGCTCCTGTGACCAGTGATAACTAGGCAGAGTAAACTGTGTGTTTACTCTGCTTCAGTTTATGAATGAACGGGAGCCGCGGGACGTGGGAATCTGTGTCCTCAGTCCCTTTGTCTGTCTCAAAGGTCTGTTTAGATATCTCAACAAAGACCATCAACAGGGCTGATAAAAAAAATGTAATTCAACAAATATTAAAAAAATGTAATTGTAAAAAAATAAAAAACGACTGATCCCCCTGCCCTACAGACACTGTGCACTGCCCCAGCCCCACCCCCAGAAAAGCATTGTGAAAAAAATGAAAAACAAATTAAATTGTAAAAAAATAAATACATAAAAATAAATAAATTAAACAACTACTGACACCATTCACTGCTCTACTTACACTGTCCATTACCCTAATGACACCATCCACTGCATCATAACCCCTTTCCCCCAAAAAAAATTTTCAAAATTAAAAAAAAAAAATAATAAAAAAACAAATTGTAAAAAAATAATAGATAATAAAAACAAAAAACTACTGACACCTTCCACTGCCCTATTGACACTTTCCACTACCCCTGCCCCCAATCATTGTGAAAAAAATAATACAAAAATAAATTTGTAAAAAATAATGAAAAAAATTAAATTGTAAAAAATAATTTAAAAAAAACAGTGACACTGTCCATTGCTCCACTTACACCATCCACTGACCTACTGATACCATCCACTGGCCCCCAAAAAGCATGGGAGCCAGTCGCATCTCTCAGGGTAGAGATATGGGTGGATCTGTTGAGAGTTATTAAAGAATGGTCCTGTTAGGGGCTGCCTTTGGCACATGGATCAGACCGATAGATGTCCAAATGCTGACTGTAGGTTCAGAGAAAATATGCCGAAACGCGTAGTCCTAATTTTATTGCTGTGACTTCAAATAAAATGTCTTTAAAACCTGCATCTACTGGATACTGGGCGCACCTTTACTTTTATTTCTTCTCAAGCATACGCGGAGTCGACCACAAGGCCAAACCTCTGGGACCAAACCCATCCTATCTGCCCACACCTTTGCATACCCTACAGCAGTGAATGATCGAGTAAGTCTACCGCGATCTACACCTCCCCTCATTCAGAATGAATGGCAACTCTGCGCATTTTCACAGAGCAGCACGTTTTCACTGCGGATGGTTGCGGGTGCAAGAAACGATGTGATTCCCTCACCCGCAGCTACATGCAGAAGTGTGAACCAAGCCGTAATCCTGTGTTCTAATAAAAGCAGGCATAACATAATGTGAAATACTTAGAAGATGAAAGAAGCAGTGTTCTATAGAAACCATTAACAGTGTAATAAATACACAGACTGTAGATCCTTTAAAGCATATTGAAGCATACAGAGTGCAATGGTCAGAGGTATGTAACAGTTTCCCTTACACCATCAATCAAAAACGTAAATATTCATTCTATAATTGGTGTCAGTGGGCATACAAACAAACCATACTTGCCAAGTATTAGCATTAAAAGTGACACTTTGAACGGGATTGAAAAAAAATGTGGTGTGCTACATGGGCCACCTGTGTGGCACAGATTCCCCTTGTTTAAACCCCTGATATTTCACTAAAGCCCCCTAACGGAGCTCCTAAAAAATCTGTACAAAAAATTAAAATTGTAAAAAAAAAAAAAGAAAAAAGAAAATAATACAAATAAAAACTACTGACACCATCCACTGCCATACTGAAACCAATCTCTGCCCTACTGACACCATCCACTGCTCTACTGACACCGCCAGTATATACTGTATACACACATGCACACACACATATGTGTTTGACCTTTGAGGTGCACACCCTAATGCAATAGGCTGCAAACACCTATGGGTCACACACAGAAGCTTTGACTCAAATCTCTTCACATTTGAAGAAAGAGGGCATTTTTCAGGGACAATCTTTTTTTTTTTTTTAAATCACTGAACTTTTTCTTGTAAAACTACTCATAATGGGTTATGTTACAAGTCCACAGCCATTTGACATACAGAGAGATTTACGGCTGAATTATCTTTGTGGCAGTCTGGCCTTGCACAACACTAGTGGAATAACAACGATCACTAGTTTTAGTATGAGGTAGTATCCGAAATTAATGTGCAATTAATAGCCGCAGCAGAATAATGACTATGTCTCAGTCATCATACAGTGGTGTACTTGAAAAGTACCAGCCAGCCCAGCATCTAGGAGAAACTCTATACCAAGTTGCTTCTGCTTTCCCTTCACATAAGACTCAAGAAACGACCACTATTAAAGAGAGGCTGAAGCATATCACTCTGCCAGAAATGGACAGCCCTGAGGTGCTGGCAGCCAAAACTATAGCCTAAGCGTACCTCCCAACTTTCTGAGATGGGAATGAGGGAAACCTATTAGCAAACATATGTGGGCATAGGACACACCTACCTGCCACAAGTGCTATATTTTACCATTACTATTCCTTTTTATTGGCTTTTGGAATTTACAGATGCAGCAATTTAGAAATTGGATGAAAGGTTTAGCACTGTAAAACACTTGTGGATAGATAAATAGTGCATTTTTTTTATACAACTATATAACAAAAATGACAGACAAATGAGGAGGAAAGAGAGCCAGAGGGACCTTGTTCTAAATGAGGGACAGTCCCTCGAAATCAGGGACAGTTGGGAGCTATGGTCTAAGTGTCAGGAGCCTCAAGATTATTCTGCAGACAACACGGTTTTGGTCCTGACTACCAATGCTGCCATTACGTTTTAGCTAGGATTGTAGTAAAAAGTATAACGCAGGCCTTGTCTATGGAGGCTGCTAATTGGGGGGTGCTAGGTGAGGTATTGAGGGTGCTAGGATAGGTATTGGGGGTGCTTTAACACACCCAAACACCCCTCTGGTACCACCACGGTTTATTTACCAAGGTAAAAATCAAAGTATAGTAAGCCATAGCAGTGAATCATCTTTTTTATCTTCGGTAACAGAAATATGATTTTTATAGCTGACGATACTATAGACATAAGTTGACTGTCACATAACCTTGCAGATTTGAAGATGGCTGTATGTCTATACACACTCTAGGGACTACACAGAAACACCTGATTGAGCAATCTCAGTGAAAGAACCTATTGTCCTAGTTTGGTTTCCCCGACTGGTAATTATAATTTTCCAGAGATAAAAATCTAGTACCAGGGGAGTCTGCTCCATCCACAAACATACACACTCAAATAGATGAGCATGTCTCTTGATGCAGAAATTGTTTTAGAATGAACACGCGGATACTGGATTTTTCTTTCAGTATCATGTCAATGGACACTTCCATTGCCCTATGCTCTTTGCATTTTTTTTTTTTTAACTAAGTGAGCCTGTAAATTTTCATGCATTTCATATGAGCAAAACATTAAGATAGATAGATAGATAGATAGATAGATAGATAGATAGATAGATAGATAGATAGATAGATAGATAGATAGATAGATAGACACATGCTAGTGGCAAAGAGACTGTATAGTAAACTACAACAGCTATAAGGCGCACAATGACATTAATTATGATATAAATGGGAATATTACTAGTATTGTTATACATTTTAGAAACAATTTGCATGCAGCAATACATTTTGACATCCAGCTTCTGGGAGATCAGTGGGCACAATCCAAGCGCTTGATGATATAATTGAAATAGAAGGCAGATAAGTATAATTATTTTCAAATTATCTTTTTTATTCTAAATGTGTAGTCAGAAAATTGTAACCAATAATTAATAACGGCAATGCCATGTCCATTACACTGGCACTTTCTAGTTCTTTCAAATGATAAAAGCCTGCAGTTCCAGACTTAATAATGGTGTGCCATATTAAATGCTCAAAATCCTTTGAATTAGAATGTCTGTCTTAAATAGAGACAAATGAAAAGTGATTATAATGCTTGTCATCTGCCCCTTACATTATTCTGGTTCTCGGCAAACAGTATGGGTAAGAAATAATAAAGAACTTTACCAGCAACAGGAGCACCGTACATATAAATGCAAAACAATATTTTTCTGTTATTTAAATAGCCAAGGGGAACAAGTCTGACACGTTTTGCTTATTTTAGGAATAACAAAACAAGTACCCACACACCATTATATAGAAACGTTAATTAACATTAATTTTTCTTATAGATATATAGATATATCTATATAGATATATCTATATAGATGATAGATAGATAGATAGATAGATAGATAGATAGATAGATAGATAGATAGATAGATAGATAGATAGATAGATAGATAGATAGATAGATAGATAGATAGATCTTCTATATATAGATAAATATAGAATATATAAATATTGATTTTTGGGTCTTCCCCCACACACACAGCCAGGCAACAAGAATTTTTCAGCACTCGCACAGACTTCAAGAACCTGTCAAGGGTGTTTTGTTTTTCGTTTATTATGGGATGAATTTGGATAGGTAAGGGGAGGCATGAGATGGCCAGAACTGTAATTTGAATGCAAACTGAGGACTTGATACTGTCTCTGGCTGTTAAAAGTCACTGGGGTTTATTTACTAAAACTGGAGAGTGCAGAATCTGGTGCAGCTCTGCATAGAAACCAATCAGCTTCCAGGTGTTATTGCCAAAGCTTAAGTGCCGGTTGGTTCACACAGGGGCGACTTGTCAGGCGACCTAGCCGCCTGACAAGTTGTGACCCGTTCTGTAATACGGAACCGTTCTAATAGGAGCGACGCAAGTCGCTCCAACTTAGAGAAAGGTTCCTGTAGTATTTTTGGGGCGACTTCAGGCGACTTGCACTGACTTCTATACAGAAGTCGTTTTGCAAGTTGCCGCTGAAGTCGTGTGCAGGTCGCCTCGGTGAGGCGACCTGCAAGTCGTGCCGCCCCTGTGTGAACCGGCACTAATTGAATGAGATGAAATTAGAAGCTGATTGGCTACAATGCACAGCTGCACCAGATTCTGAGTGCACCAGTTTTAGTGAATCTACCCCACTATGCTATCCTCTCGCAGAATTGATTGATCAGCTCAATTAGTAGCAAAAGGTTCCAAACACTGGTTATAGATGCTATTTCTGTAGAAAATGCTAATGCTCCTGGCTGTTTCTTAAATCCCGAAGCAAGAGGTGTAGGGTGGCTTTACAGACTTTAATTGGTACTAAGCTGTCCCTTTTTAGTGAGCAAGCAGGGTATTGCACCTGGATGCTTCTCCACTTCTTGGCTCTGGGGTGTAGTGGTTGAAGTTACTCTCTCAGTCCCTTTGGTGAATCTTGAAGCTCAAGTGACTGCTGCACAGACCTCCTGCTGAACAGCTCTTGATCTTGGCTTCCAGGATAACTTTAGCTACGCCTAGCTGAGGTTTAAAGTGTGTGAGGCTTTAGCTGCTTCTGGTTACTCTCTATGTGTCTGGTTCTCCTGCTCTGTCATCCCCCCAGGGGCAGAGCCCCCCAGCAAAGGGGTCCCCTCCAGGCAACTGGACCCTGGACTCTGCTCCCCTGCTGCCAGGCTCCAAAATATTTATGGCCTATCTCCCCATCTTCTGGACCGTACCCACCCAGGGATTGGATCCTCCACCCTCTAAAGTTCTAAAACCCTCCAGCCAGTTCCAGAAGCCAGGAGGGGGCAACAGAGACTCAGCCCTCTGAGCTCTGAACAGCACAACGACAATGTGACGGGTCTCACGTGGTTAAGTTTTTTATGCTTCACACTTCACAAGTCATTTGACTTATTGGATCCATGTTTCATAAGGATTTCTCTTAATGAGCTCAAATCACCAATGAACTTTTGCATATGTGTTTATTATGCACTCCATTTAATATTGGATTTGTATTTAAGCTATTTTTGTTTGCATGGTGCTAATTTCACATGAATATTGTACAACAGTCACAGTTAATATGTGCACATTTGCACTATATAGTCTACACATATTTGTATTATTTGATCAATTTTATATAGCACTGCATTTTTTATTACGTACCTGAATTCCTATGGTGGGGTGGGCGGGGGTGTTTTTTAAAGCACCTGATTAGAGCCAGAGGCTCTAATAGGCATCAAAATAGGGTGGCCAATAGTGTGACCAATAGTGTGACCATAGAGAATGAATTTTCGCTATTTTCACACTACAGTTGCTCCCTGCCAATCAGGAGGCAGGTCAGTGAGACCTGTTTCCCGATTGGCCAAAGCGCCAGGCGATGCTATTGGATGCCTAGTAGCACTGTGGAAGAGGAGACACGCTGGAGCCAGACCCATCACTGCCCAGAGGACACAGGAGGAGAGGAGGACACAGGAGGAGAGGAGGACACAGCCCGCTGCATAGTAAGTGCCGGACCTCCCGAGGGGTGGTGCTGGCTGACAGTGCCAGGCCGCCCGGGAAGGGGGGTAGTGCTGGTTGCTTGCCCCCAGAAGAAAAACCCACCAGCCGCCACTGCTCAGGAGTGCACTATGTACAGGGTGCATGATTTAGGAGTGTGCTATGTACAGGGTGCAGGATTTAGGAGTGCCCTATGTACAGGGTGCAGGACTCAGGAGTGCACTACATACAGACTGCAGGACTCAGGAGTGCAATATGTACAGGTTGCAGGATTTGGGAGTGTGCTATGTACAGAATGCAGGACTCGGGAGTGCACTACATACAGGGTGCAGAACTCAGGAGTGCACTATGTACAGGGTGCAGGAGTGCGCTATGTAGAGGGTGCACAATTTATAAGTGCCCTATGTACAGGATACAGGTTTTAGGAGTGTTCTATCTACAGGATGCAGGATTCGGGAGTGCACTATATACAGGGTGCAGGATTCAGGAGTGCACTGCGTACAGGGTGCAGGACTCAGGAGTGCACTACAAACGGGGTGCAGGACTCAGGAATGCACTACAGACAGGGTGCATGACTCAGGAGTGCACTTCATACAGTGTGCAGGACTCAGGAGTGCACTATGTACAGGGTGCAGAACTTAGAAGTGAACTACGTACAGGGTGCAGGACTCATGGGGTGCACTATGTACAGGGTGCAGGAGTGCACTTGTTACAGGGTGCAGGACTCAGGAGTGCACTACGTACAGGGTGCAGGACTCAGGAGTGCACTTGGTACAGCGTGCAGGACTCAGAAGTACGCTACACACAGGGTGCAGGACTCAGGAGTGCACTTGGTATAGCGTGCAGGACTCAGGAGTACGCTACATACAGGGTGCATGACTCAGGAGTGCACTATGTACAGGGTGCAGGACTCAGGAGTACACTACATACAGGGTGCAGGACTTAGGAGTACGCTACATACAGGGTGCAGGACTCAGGAGTGCGCTACGTAAAGGTGCAGGACTCTGCACATATTATTTACTGTTTAGATCACATTTGAACAGTGAAGCAGTTAATGATCATGTGGAAATAATTACTACCGTTTCCCCGAAAATAAGACCTAGCGTGATTGTCGGTGATGGCTGCAATATAAGCCCTACCCCTCAAATAAGCCCTAGTTAAAGTCCTTGTAGGTCTTATTTTCAGGGTTGGGCTTATTTTCGGGGAAACAGGGTAGGGCTTATTTGGGGGGTAGGGCTTGTATTGCAGCCATCACCGACAATCACACTAGGTCTTATTTTCGGGGAAACAGGGTATGTTTCTATATAATGATGTGTAGGTTGTTTTGTCATTCTTTAAGAAAGTGATGTGCCTAGCACAGCGCAAAACACAACAGATAAAACTTGTTCCTGCTGGCTATTTTATTTTATTTTTTCCAATTCTTTATTTATTTAAGACATACAGTAATACAGAGACCACAATATTGGTAAACATCCAATGGATCACTTCAATGTACAAGACCATATGCATGGACATTGCATTGTCCACACTGTTATAAACATATATCTAGCAATCCAGACATTGGGCTTCAGAATCTAGGAAGTCTCCGCATCACGCACAATTTTTGACGGTTATCACCATGTTAACTCAGATTGTAGACAGAGTAGGTATGACCCTAGAGGTCAAGCTACAAAGGGGAGTAGAAGCTAGGAAAGGGGAAAGAAAGACAGGGGGGTAGAAAGAACAAAAAAAAAGGGGGGGGACAGCTACCATCCAGTACCCCAAATCCACCCCAGGGAGCCCATTAATTTGTCCTTACCCCCTGAGGAGCCAAGTCACCAGTTCAGCATGCTCTTCAGAGTATATGAATTTGTGCCAATAAAACCACTTTTTTAGATATTTCTCATGAGGGCCCCTTTCCGTGGCCATCAAGTCCTGCATTGTACTGATTTTGGCTACTTTTTTCAACCAGACGGCCACCGCTGGCGGCTGTGTCTGCTTCCAGAACAGAGGAATGCAGCTCTTCACCACAGTGAGCAGGAGAGGCAGGATCGATCTCCTGTAGATCTTGCTCAGAATCTCGTGGTGGTGAAGAAGGAAGAACGCGGGGGTCAAAGGCAACTCTTGATCGGTGAATTTCTGAATAATGTGGTGGACCTCGGTCCAGTAAGGGAGCAAGAGGCGACAAGACCAGAAGATATGGAGGAGAGAACCCAGTTCCACCCCACACCTCCAGCACCTGTCTGTGCTCAGGGAACATCCTACGGATCCTCAACGGCGTGTAGTACCACCTTGTCAGCACCTTATATCCCACCTCCTGGTGGGTGGCACAAAGCAAAGTTTTACTAGAGAAGAGAAGAAGTCTCTCCACTTGCCTCTCTGTGAATTAAAGTCACAATTCCTGCTCCCACTTAGATATATAGGAAGGTCTGAAGTTCGGGGGGTGCTAATAGCAGTTGTTAGGTCTGGAAGACCACATGGCATAATAGCTCGAAGGTCGTGAGTCTCCCCGGAAGGGTTCTGGGGATGGTAGAGAGCCCACGAAATGGGTTAATTCGATTTTTTGCCAAAAGGAGAGACCTAAGAAGGGAAGGTCATCCATGATTTGTTGCCTGGTCATCCACTGTCCATTTGTGAGGAAATGACGGACCTGGTATCTTTGAAGCTCTTTTAGATCCTGGAATCTGGGGTCGCTGAGTCCTGAACTGAAGGCTGGATTCACGAAAGGCTTTTTGGGTAATCCGCCGCGTTTCACCCACAGTGGGTTGGTCTAAAATCCTTTGAGGCCAATTCTTCTGGCACCAAGGCAACACATCCAACTGGACCCCTGCCAGGAGTAATTCCACCCGAACCCACTGTTTCAGAGGACCATGGCGACACCAGTCCAGGACTCGTGTCAAATGGCAAGCCATATGGTAAATATTGGCATCCAGCAAGGCAATGCCGGCCACTGCTTTTGGCAGTCACAGACTAGACTGGGCCAGCCCTGGGGGTTTCTGGGCCCAGAGGAAAGAGGTCATAACACGGTTTAACGCTTGGAGAAAGGAACTCAGGATCCGGACGGGGAGGCCTAGCAGGTGGTATAACAACCGAGGCATAATGTTCATTTTTACTTTGCCGAACTGACCAAACCAGGAGAACAGGCCGTGCTTCCAGGACTTGAGGTCTTTTTTAATGGCCATCAACAGAGGAGGGAAATTGAGGGGGAAAATATCCTCCGTCCTACTCGGCAAAAGGATGCCCAAGTATTTGATATGTGATTTTGCCTATTTGAAGGGAAAATCAGACCGTAGTAGCGTGGTTATGGAGTCCGACATGGAAATGTTCAGCACCACTGATTTCTGGTAATTGATTTTGAAATATGATAGTACCCCATACATCTTCAGTTCTTGTAGAAGGTTAGTGACAGACACCAGAGGGTTAGTTACAAAAAATAAGAGGTCGTCCACAAACACCGCAATTTTTGGGGAGAGCGTCTCACCCAAGCGAATGCCCATGATGTTTGGGTTCTCCCTGACTGACCGAAGAAAGGGTTTGAGGGTCAGGATGAAAATTAAAGGGGGCAGGGGGCACCCCTGTCTCATCCCATTAGCAATCCCGAAGGATGAGGATAGGAGACCATTCACCCTCACTTGGGCCATTGGGCGAGATTAGATGGCTTGCACCCAGTTCATCATCTGTTGGCCTAATCCCACACAATGAAGGGTCTCGAACAGGAAGGGCCAGTTTACCCCGATGAACACTTTTTTGGCATCAGTCGAAAGGAGCAGCACTGGAGTGCCCCGCGTTCGAGCAGCATGCACCAGGCTAATCGCCTTTGTAGTGTTGTCCCGAGCCCCTCTCGTGGGTACAAATTCCACTTGATCGGAGTGGACCAATTGAGGGATCAAATCTAGTAAGCGTAGCGAGAGGACTTTCGTGAAGGTTTTAAGACCCACATTTAGGAGCGAAATCGGCCGATAATTCTGGCAGAGGAGAGGATCCTTGCCCTAGCAGGGTTGCCCAAGACATATTTGGGAACAGAGAGATAGATGCTCCGTGGAATTCTATAGGGCCCTTCTGCCATGCAGCTCTCATGATCTGCTCCTTCTGGGTGTATCGGTGTAGGTGGTAGATTACATCCCTAGGACGTTACGGGTCCACAGGCTTGGGACCGAGCGCCCTGTGCACCCTATCAAACTCCAGATTTGCTGGAGGGTCTGGCTCCAGGATTCGGTGCAGGATCGCCCGAACGGTCTCTAGCAGGTTCTCAGGGCCAGTCGCCTCCTGGAGCCCCCGGATCCTCAGGTTATTCTGGCGGCTCCAGTTTTCCAGATCCTCCACATGGAGCTGCACCTCTGCCAGCTGGTCTTGGTGGATTAATTGTGCCCGCTCCAACTGGGTAATGCGGACCTCTAGGACGCTCACCGAAGTATCCCCCCTGGTCAGTCTGCCATTCAAGCCGCTTACCTCCTTTCTAATCTGCTTGAAGTCTCATCAGTGTTGCTCCTCCTCCCTCTGCACCAGAGCTTCAAAATCCGTGTGCCCTGAGATCCGCATCGTCCCATGAAAGCTGAATAGAGAGCCCAGAGCTGTGAGGGGAGCCTGGCGACGCATCCAGGAGAGCCGACAATCCCACCAAAGAACTGAGTACCGGGTACTGGGAGGATGCCATTAGCAGTGGGAATGATGATGAAGGCCCAGGGTCGCCACGTGTCTCCTCAGTCCGAGCTGCCTAAACGGGTCCGTGGGGATTCCAGAAATAACGGCTGGTCTGAGACGCAGGCACTGCTTTTGAAGATCCCCTTGTTTTCCAACGCTTACTGTAGCTCATGGCCAGGGAAGGATCGATTGAGAGAGGGCATAACAGCCTTGATAAAAGGATAAGGAATTGGCAGCTCTAGTAAAGAGCGTCTTCACTCCACCATGTCCAAGCCACGCCCCCCCTGCTGGCTATTTTAATAAAGGAAGAATACTGATTTACAATCTTGGGGTGTGGTGATCCTCTTGCTGGTATATTCAGTTGCCTTGGTAGGGACGAAGCAAACCAGTACCTGAGATGTTATTGTGGATTGTGGAGTATGGAGTCTAATCTCACCTAGAACGGCATGTGGAATGTTTAGCATAGGAAATAATAATGCTTTTTTTTTCTGTAGCACCCTGGTCCTAAACTGTGCTGTTAATAAATCTAGTTGTGCTAAGTGGTAACTAGCCTGGCTAATTGATAGTCTTGATCCACTGATTTCTGTCCTAAGTCTGAGTTTAATTTGTAGTCTCTCTCTTCTGTCAATAGGCTGCACTGTTGCCTTTGGCATTGGGATGATGGATTACTGTGAATTCAGGTGATGGGTAAATAAGTTGTCTCAGCCAATCAGCAGGAGTTTCTTTGGCCACTGTGCATGCTGGGATAGGCTATTTATTCGGGAGGAGTCAGGTGATCGAGGTTCTTCCCGTCCGGGGCTGTGGCTTGGGTGGGTGTGTGTCGAGTAACTCCTGGTTGCTAGGCCTGAAGCCTGAGGCCTATCCAGGAGTCATACTGACTGCTAGGTCTACGTAAGGCTTATACAGTAGTCCAGGGTTCTGTAAAGGAGGAGCAGCAAAGGTTAAGCCTGAAGGGTGGGGCGGAACAGTGTTTGTTAGAGGCTCAGCCTGAGGGAAGCCTGGTCGTTGCTGGAGGTAAAGGAAAAGCAGTTGCCACAAAAGGGATGACCATTCCTGTTAGAGGCAAGTTTGGAAGGGATGAAGTTCTGAAGGAGTACAAGAGCAGACGCTTCACTAGCTGGGAACGGTGAAGTGGTGGAAAAGCTTCAGTGGAGACTCATCCAGGAATACAGTGGGTAGCTGTGAGTAAAGCTTGAAGGAGTACGGCGGGTAGCTGTAAGTAAAGCTTGAAGGTAAGTACAGCGGTTAGCTGTGGATGAAGCTTGAGGGATCCAGCAGGTAGTTGAGAGTCCAAGAAGTCTAGTGAGAGACAGTGAGCTGAGCTTAAGGATCTACAGTGGGGTACTGTGAGTTAACCACTTGCCGACCGTGTCTCGCAGATATACTGCGGCACAATGGCACTCCTGGGCGAAATCCCGTACGTGTACGTCCTACCCGTTTTCAGCCACCAGAGGGCACTGCACAGCGGGGGACCCGATGCGTGTGGCCAGCGGGCACAATCGCTGTCGACCACACGCGATAGCATGCACGAGCGCCAGCAGGGGGATTTGTGTGTGTAAACACACAAATGCCTGCGCTGTCAGAGGAGAGGAGCCATATAGTGTCTTCCTTCTAAGTAGGAAAAACTATATGGCTCCTCTCCTAGTCACTCCCATCTCCACACAGTTAGAACATGCTGAGGGAACACACATTTAACCCCTTGATCGCCCCCTAGTGTTAACCCCTTCCCTGCCCGTGACATTTACACAGTAATCAGTGCATTTTTATAGCACTGATTGCTGTATAAATGCCAATGGTCCCAAAAAAAGTCAAAAGTCTCATATCTGTCCGTTGCAATGTTGCAGTACCGCTAAAATTCGCAGATTACTAGTAAAAAGAAAAAAAACTTTATAAAAATGCCATAAAAATGCCATTAATCTTTCCCATAGTTTGCAGGCACTATAACTTTTGTGCAAACCAATCAATATACGCTTATTACGATTTTTTTACCAAAAATATGTAGAAGAATATATATTGGCCTAAACTGGTGAAGAAATTCGTTTTTTGAAAAAACTTTTGGGGATATTTATTATTGCAAAAAGCAAAAAATATTGTTTTTTTTTCAAAATTGTCGTTCTTTTTTTGTTTAAAGCGCAAAAAAAAAAACCGCAGAGGTGATCAAATACCACCAAAAGAAAGCTCTATTTGTGGGGAAAAAAGGTTGCAAATTTTGTTTGTGTACAGCGTTGAATGATTGTGCAATTGTCAGTTAAAGCAACGCAGTGCCAAATTGTAAAAAGTGCTCTGGTCTGGAAGGGGGTAAAATCTTCCGGGGCTGAAGCCATTAAGCTGGAAGATCTACAGGGGGATACTATGAGTTAAACTGGAAGATCTACAGTAGGATACTGTGAGAGAAGTTGTTGCTATATGAGACAGCAGTTGCTACAAGATATAGATTGCTGCATTCAGCTTAAAGGCCCTTTATCTGTATTGCGTATTGTCTGCCTAGTTCTATTTTTGTCTACAGAGTTTGCCTAATTGCAGTTGCATTTGCCTAAGGGTGTCCTGAGCCATAAACCTCTCTGCCACCATTCCTGTTAAGAGAAATAAAACACTTGTTCATTTTTACAAAAAGTGACTGGCGCCCAATCTTTTCACCTTGCACCACACCCACTATGCCAAGTAAGCTGCACTCTGAGGAGGAATGTCAGTTCTCCCTGGCTCTGGGGGGTTACCATCAGGCCTTTGGAAGTCGGGGAGATCGCTACATTTCACTCTTTTTTTTTTATTTTAGAACTCATGATCCAATTGTATGTATACTCTCGTTTTTTCTCACAGTACAGCATTTGGTGTCTTTAACAGTTTTCAAAACAACAAAACAAATTATTGTAATACTGTCTGTTCCTTTTTTTTTTTTTTTTTTTAAATGGTAATGTCGCAAAACTTCATATATTATATTGCACAGTTGGTATTCTTATTCTTTATCTTTGTCACAAGATATTTAGGGCTGTCTTAAGATGTATTTATTAAACAGCACCAGGTGCAGGTCTCTACGTTAAAACTGCAGTAAGCTTATCGCATTATTCTGATTCCTATCTTACTATAGTATACTTTCTGACTGGCATGGATAGTGCATGTGCACTTAGCAGTTTGTGCTAATGATATAGTCATAGATCCCTTATTAAACATAGGTACCTATAATAACATTTTATATACAGTATTCTCGTAACCCTTATACTTTCTAATTAAAATTTTTATCCATTCCATACAGAATTACACAGAATTATGTGCCCTCCTTTTTCTTTCCATATATAATGGTTGGGCTGTCTGCCCTATACATTGTCCTATCTGCTAATATCTACTGGTCTGCACACCCCCTGGAGCCTGTGTTTTTGCTGTGAGCCCGAACCATCCCTGGTACCTCACAAAAGTCTGATTGACTCATTAGCTGTACACCTATCTGAGTTCAATCGTTACGGTGAGCGATTGATGACTTTGGTGGTAGATCTTCTATCTATTTTCACTATTTATGTGACACTTATAGTCTGACATTCATTTTTTGATACACCGGATTGTTATTCATTTCACTGGACTACTCTTTGGTTTATTACTATTAGGACCAACTCAGGTCCCCATATTTCACTTATGGACATTCATTTTTGTACCTTGTATTCATTTTAATTGTACTTATATTTCAGTCTAATTTAGCTCTGCACTTTATTTTAACATACATATTTTTGCACATTGAATCACTGCTGTGCTGGCTGCTATTTTTGCACGTTTGGACAGCGCGGTATATGTTTGTATATTTCACTTTGCTGAATAGCATTACCAGTTCACATTATCATTTTATATTCCCAGAGTCATTCTTTAAAGTTTAACTAAAAGTAAAACTTTTTTAGCTTCTAACATAGTGGAGAAAGAGGCTCTCTATTATCATTGAGAATAAAAGTGAAAGAACGCTTTCACTCAGTCAACCAGAACAAGAATAGAGGGGAAATCTTCCAATGGGGAGCTTGTATCAGGCAACAACCAGTGATTCCTTTACTTTGGAGGGATTTCCTCTCACTTCCTTTTTTGGCTAAGGGACAGGAAGTGAGACGAAATCTCTTGTATGAGACACTGGCAGAAAAAAACACTCAGAAGGGGTATAACCCTCTTCTACTTTATCCAACTGAAAAAGAATATGGGGTTGCCCTGTTGTTTCTTTTGTTTTCTTCCAGTGGTTGTTAACTAGGAGCTGTAGCTCCTAGTTTTAGCTATGTTTAGCACTCTGGGCTATCCTACGCAAACCTTTAATACTGTTGGTATACATGATCAGTATTGTCATTTACCAATCTTTTCCCACAATCTTCATCCCTTATTTTTTATTTGGCACTTTTAGTTTTTTTTATCCATTTTTAGCCTGGATTATCAGACCACTCCTGAGGCTTGACAAGCTCATTGTTTACCAGTCTTAAACTGGCCATGCACTTCTCACTTTGCTATATCTGCACAATCTCCTTTAGATTTACCAAAAATGATGTACTAGTGGGGCCTTCCTAAGAAACCCAGACAGGCAGGACCTTACATTACATCTTCATTCATACATCCAAACAAGAATGTACAATCTGATTGCAATCTGAGTGTCTAGTATTAGGCTACATTCATACTTCTGGATTTTTCATGTAGTGCAATCATATGAATGTTGTAGTTCTAATATGCTCACATAGGTCTGATTCATCCCTATATAGTTACATAGTAGGTTACATAGTAGGTAAGGTTGAATAAAGACAATAGTCCATCCAGTTCAACCTGTTTACGTGTGTCAGTGTCGATAATCATTTCCCATACTCCTGTATATTGTGTTCACTAAGATGCACGTCCAAAAGTCTTTTAAAAATAACAATACTCCCTGCTGACACCACCAATTGTGGAAGAGAGTTCCACCTCCTTATTGCCCTGACAGTGAAAAAAACCCTGCACAGCTTTAGGTTTAAACGCTTCTCCTCCAATCTCATTGTGTGGCCCCGTGTCCTCTTACACTCCCTGAGAATGAACAGTTTTTGTCCTATGCTGGGATCACCATTGAGGTATTTGTAAATCACTATCACATCCCCCTCTCAAGCATCTCTTCTCCAGAGAGAATACATTTAGTGCTTGTAGTCATTCCTCATAATTGAGGTCCTCCAATCTCCATATTAATTTAGTTGCCCTTCTTTGGACTCTCTCCAGCTCCAGCACATCCCTTCTGAGGACTGGTGGTCATAACTGGATGGAATACTCCAGATGTGGCCTTACCAGAGTTTTATAAAGTGGCAGGATTATAGTTTTATTTCTGGTATTTATCCCCCTTTTTATGCAGGCTTTCTGCCAGCTTTGGTAGCTGCAGCTTGAATATTGGTACCACATTGGCTTTTCTCCAATCAGCTGGTACAATGTCTGTCATTATGCTGTCCACAAAGATTAGGAATAATGGTCTGGCTATAACCTGACTGAGTTCTTTGAAGACTCTGGGGTGTAAGCCATGGGTCCCGGTGATTTATGTGTGTTAAGCTTATATAGTCTTTCCTTGACTTTGGCCTCTGTTCACCACAAGAGTACATCCTGTGACTTGTTATTTCCTGTGTAAAGACTGAGGAGAAGAAAGTATTTAGTACAGTTGCCCTCTCGGTGTCACCTGTAACCATCCTCCCATCATCATCTTTTATTTGGGCAATGTGCTCTGATCTCTCTTTTTTACTATTAATATATATAAAAAAATTCCTTGGGTTTTTGTTTACTCTACTCTGCTATGTGTCTCTTGTAGTCTCTTTTTGCCACCCTGATTGCATTCTTACACTTCTTATTGCATTCCTTGTAATGTTGCAATGCTGACAATGCCCCCTCCACTTTATATTTTTTAAAGGCCATTTCTTTCTCTTCAATAAGACATTTTACGTTACAATTTAGGTGAATTTTGGGTGAATTTTTAGGTGAAAAAATGTGAATTTTGCTGAAATCTCCACCCAACATGAAACCAACACCATTTGTTTAAAACATTAAAGCACAGAGATGTGGATATATCCTTAGTATCTTACATCATACAGGAATATGATGTCCCTAAACCTGACTACAAATATGGGTGAGTTTGACATTTACCAGCTGTCTGTAAGCACTGGAAATTACTGCAGCCATATTCTTTGGATTACATCACATTTACAACCTTCAGAATGAGCATATTATCACAATTAAACTCCTAAAAGAAGTTAAAATAAAATCTTAACTTCAAAAAAAAATGTTTAGCCCCTGAGCTCCTCCTCCTTTACACTATTGCATTTTAATGCATGCTTTCCACTGCATCAAAACACAATGGGGTTGATTTACTAAAAATGGGGGGGGGGGGGTACAGAATGTGGTGCAGCTGTACATGGTAGCCAATCAGCTTCTAACTTCATGCTTTCAATTAAGCTTTGACAAAAAGACATGGAAGCTGACTGATTTCTATGCAGAGCTGCACCAGATTTTGCACTCTCCAATTTTAGTAAATCAACCCCATAGTCATGGTCCACTATAACAAAGATGGTGTCTTTTCCTATCTCAGTGTTGCAGTGCAGTGTATAGGCAGTCCCAGAGTTACAAACATCTGACTTACATACAGCTCATACTTACGAATGGAGGGAGACAGCGGGAAGTGAGAGGAAATCTACCCTTAGTTAGGGAAATTCACTCCTGTAAGAGTTATCATGGGAATAAAGGTGTCTTCACTGAAGCTTTTTAAGCAATACTTGTTTCCACAACAACCCAACATTTTCAAGATCCAACTGTCACAGGGACAGAAAGTGAGGTGAAATCTCTGAATGGGGCACAGACAGCAAAACAAATGTTACAGGGGTGTTAACCCTTCCCTATGCTATCCAAAAAACGTACAAATGTTTTTTCTGCTGGAGTTACAATTAAAAAATGTACCTGTTCCAACTTACAAATTCAACTTTCAAACAAACCTACAGAACCTATCTTGTTTGTAACCCAGGGGACTGCCTGCAATTTGAAAAATACAAAATACTTGTTTTTTCTATGATTAAGAGCGTTGGGAGGCCCAAAGAAGTAAACGGCAGTACATCAAATTGCTAACAATATGCGTTTAATATACAGTAAGACCTTGGATTGAGAGTAACTTGGTCTGAGAATGTTTTGAAAGACAAGAAAAATGTTTTTATAAATTGACTTGATAAACGAGCAATGTCTTGATATACAAGTCACATCACAACTGAGTATAAAAGAGACGAGAGGCGCCTCTAAGTGTAGCAAAGTGTACATTTAATGAAAGTACAACATTTAGCAACTCACATGTTTGGTTATTAAAACAGGCGCATCTAAGTATGCAGCATCCGGGGTAAAGCTGTTCACATAGACCGTCCTCCACACCGCCATCGACATCATCCCTTCCATGCTGTGCTCCAAGAGCGCTTCAAGCCTCGCTTTTAGATTGCTCTACTGCAGAGTAGTCTTCCCGGTCGCGATTGCAGACTGACAGCGGTGAGAGCCGGTGGTGAGGAGGATGGTCTACGTGGACAGCTTTACCCCGGATGCTGCATACTTAGATGTGCCTCTTTTAATCATCAACCATGTGAGTTGCTAAATGTTGTACCTTCATTAAATGTAACCATATTGCTACACTTAGCGCCTTTCTTCTCTTTTATACTTAGTTATGACATGACACTACTTGTATATCAAGACATCGCTCTTTTATCAAGTCAAAATTTTAAAAATGTTGCTTGTCTCTTTTTTACTCTTTAGCTCCTGCTGGATTTTGCTTCTAATCCCCTTGTGGAGACTTCCATTTGTGGATGGACATTTTATGGATACACAACCTATAACATTGCTATAATCTTTTTATATGGACTATAAACTGAAGGGCTTATGAATAAATGGCTGTGGAATGAATCATCTGAATTTCCATTATTACTCTTGGGGAAATTTGCTTTGATATACGAGTGCTTTGGATTACAAGCATGTTTCCAGAACAAATTCTGCTCGCAATCCAAGGTTTTACGGTACTGGCAAAAGCTATTAACAAGCCTTGATCAATGGCTGTTAACCCTATCCACTCCAAATTGTAATTTTGAAAACATATTGAAAACTTGTGTCAATGCATGACAATGCACCATAAAACACTGTCAAAAATGCACCACTAAACACACATGATCTAAATGATCCAAGTCATTGTTATTCAAGAGTGTATCCTCTTACAGAGTTTACATTAACACTTGACTAATATTCTTGTGCCGTCCATTCTAATTTAGCTGCTTACAGTACATCCCAGAAAATTGTATATCTGTGGGAGAGGTGGACGCCTGCTTATCACAAGCAAGGGGACAGAATTCAGAAGCAGAGAGCAAACTACAGTTTGGTCTGGAAAACACATTTAAACTACAAAAGGTTACTTGCTGTATTCAAGCATTTCAAAAAGCAACTGTAAATAACACGGAGAGACATCATCCCTGAACTAGATCCTGAAGAAAAACATCTGCGGTAAATTGTGAGAATTTCATCAAGTGAATCGACCACTGGAAAACAGGAATACTGTAGCAAACACCTTTGTCATGCTCAGAGCTAAAATGAATCTCCATCAAAAATGCTGTAACTTAAATGACAGCAAAACAGCGAATACGTTCCACCAGCTAACAGACCAATCAGAATGATGTGTCTCATGCTCCTGGACCAAAAATAGTCATAAATCTTCTCTACCTCAACAGAGGAGTCAGTGTTACCATTTGATTAATTCCTTGTACCTGCAGATCTTCTGTCTGAAAATTCACAAATGACTGCTTTATTCATTTTCAAGAAAATCATTTCTGACAACCATCCAAAGATAATGCATTTTGTCAAATCACTTGAGCTGTCACACAGATTGACTTGATTTCATTTTTATCACCATTTCAGTGTAAAGAAATACCGGGAATTAGAGTAAGTTATAGCACACAGGTTATGTATAAGGAGACATTGATACTATAATTAGATTTTTTGTCATGTATTACAGATGCAGTGGTACTGTCTTCTCAACAGAACTTCACAAACCATAATTATAGCATGAACTTAAAGTGTTACTAAACCCACAACAGTAAAATCAGTCTGCATATGAAGTAAAGCATGCTTGTTATACTCACTGTGGAACCTAAGGGGTTAATCCTTTGCATTGTGTATAAAGGCTGTTTGATCGCGATCCTCCTCTTTTTTCACTGTCTCCAAAAAATATCCTTATATATACAGAGCTAGGGGACAGGCTGCACATGCTCAGTTTGGTGTGTATTGCTAGAGAATTGTTTTTTTCTTGGGAGAGTGCATGTGATCAGCACAGGGTCAATCAGCACTGTCCAGACAGAGGATCAGGGGAGAATGAAAACTCCTCCTACAAGCTTTACTAGGAACTGATAAAAGTCACAAGGCTGCTATACAGGGTTTTTTTTCTCAGAAAATAGGTGAAGGAACTCCCCCCCCTTCTGAGTCACTTCTTGTCTCCACCCCCTACCCACCCCTGAGCAACATTCCTTGGTTTCATCCCCCACCCACCTCCCAGTACTGCCCCTTTTAGAGAATACAGAGCCAAGTACCATTTTGTGGTGCAGTAATTTGTATGGAGTTTGTTAATGATAGCAAGAAAAGTAGTAAAATAGATCCCCCACAGCCAGCAGCAATAGACCACCCCCCCAGCAACAATAGATTTGATAAAAAACAATAGACCCCCCCCAGCAACAATGGACCCCCACAACAAAGTACCACCCCAGCAGCAACAACAGATGCCGCCAGAATGAATATACTCTCCAGCAGCCAGCAACAATAGACCCCCCTTTGCCCCCTTTGTCAATAGTAGATCTTTTCCAGCAATAATTGACCCCCAGCAACAATAGATCCCCCACCAGCAACAATAGACCTCCCAGCAACACTATACTGCCACTCAAAAATAGATCCACTCCAGCAACAATAGATCGCCCAGCATCCAGCATTCATAGACCTTTCAGCCCACCCCAAGGGGTGCCTTGCCATTACACACAGTACATTCAGTGCTGGAGGTGCCGGAACTGCGTTCCCCCGCGTTACCGCTGAAAAAAGCCCTGCTGCTATATACTGCTGATGAGAAAAGCCATTTATCCATGTATTTTTACTAAACAATTGAATTTCCATGTTATGTGTACTGTGGGAGACCAGATATACTGAATGCAGGTTCTGGGTTTAGTAACACTTTAAAAAACAATAGTTTGGTTTTGTTTTTTTAGCTATACTTGCACTAGGCAAGCCCAACACATGTAAGTAGTTATGAAAGGACCAACCCTCTCCCTTCATATTCACTTGAATAAGTCTTAAATAACTGATTTGGCTAAAAATTATGAAAAAGTCATCTTTTATACTATGACAATTTTAAAGCTGAACTTCAGGCTAAAGAAAGTGTTATCCTTGCTGTGGGTCCCCTTCCACACTCCGAGGGTTAAATGCTTGTTTTATCAACGGCAGCTCTTTCAACTAGGGTGGGGTGCTGAGAACACAAGATGCAGTTTGCCCTGAATCAGTGTAATGCAGAACTGTAACAATCAATTAAAGTATAACTAAAGGCAAAACTTTTTTTTAGTTTTGGACAGAGTGGAGATGGATTGGACACACATGATTAAAAAAAAATTGCAGGGGTTATAACAGTCACTTACTTTATCCAAAACGAAGAAAAACGTTTTGCCTTTAAGGCAAACCTGTATTTTTCCAATGCAGGGTAAAACAACAGGGTTGTTTTAAATGGCTCCTCACCAGCTACACATACTCAGATTTCTTTCACTTCACCTGTTTATCTCTTGGAAGTGAAAGACATATTCAATATATCCATGTATGGAGTAGCATGGGATTTATTCCCCTACATCTCATGTGACGGTGTTAGGGTTTGGCGATTGGGCTAGTACTGAGACACAGAGAGCCTTTGTAATCCAATATAGCACCCTCTAGTGTGCTACTAGCACTAGTGCAGGTAAACCATAGTCTGACCCAGGGCTAAGCCTGAGCCATGGAATCTGGGTCAGGGTTATTAGAGGTTAGGGCTGGGTGATTCAGCCAGGCAGCTCTCTGGTGCCTCCCTCTGGTTCTAGAATGCTGAAGAATATTCTAGAAATTAGTGGGCAGAAGCTAGGAGGATTGTCTTGCATATTTAGGGGTCCTTAGACCAGGGGTCTAAAACTGGTGGCCCTCCAGCTGTGAAACTACCCAGTCCCATGAGGCATTGCAAGGCTAACAGGTATAAACATGACTCCCACAGGCAAAGGCATGATGGGACTTGTAGTTTTGTAACAGCTGGAGGGCCGCCAGTTTGAGACCCCTGCCTTAGCCAATCCCCAGGAAGTAGGCCTGGCAGGGAATAAGGAGCCCTTAAATAGACATGAGCCATACAAGCAGAGGAGTCGGGTGGAAGATGGAGAAGCAGTGCTGAAAAAGTCTGTCGGTGGCCCTCAAAGGATCCAGGGAGGTTCTCTACCTTGGGCCGGAGCTCAGGTGTCTAGCCTTAAAGGATCCCACCACAGATTGCAGATGGAGGAAAGCTTTCTGAAGAGGCAGCAGGAGCAAAGAGAGACAAAGTAAGTAGATCAGCACAGTGCAGGGACAGACAAGGGGAGAGACTGCCATCTGTAGCAGGTCTCTCTTGAAAACAGCGGTGTGCTTATGTCTTCATCTAACCTTGCCCTGGGAGATATCCAGAGTGTGTCAGTCAGGTAGACTGGGAGCTGAAAGTGTTCAGGAAGCAGTTCACTCCACATGTGCTACTTTTCCAAGAGACTGAGAATTCCTAGCCTGTAAAGGGCTGTTGCTAATCTAACAAAGGGACTGTTAGCTTCTAAACCAGTGGAAGCTGTAAATAAGGGAGGACATTATCCCTAGTTCTGTTGTTATTTGTCAAGTTGGGCATCTCAAAATTCCTTCCCCATCCAAGTTATTATCCCCTAATAAAACAACAAAAACAAGCAAAAGACTGTTTTCTGTGTCCGGATGCAAAAAGGAAATGCTATGTGACTGACTATGCAGCAATGGGAAACCCTGACATTTGCAACTCCTAAGTGGGTAATGCTACACCTATATTAGAGCTTACGCAGGGCTTCCTTTTTTTACTTCTTGGTGGTTGTATGGGTGGGAAGTGAAAGAAAGATAAGCACGGGAAGGGGAACGTCTCTCCAAAACAGAATAATCTACCGATATATAAACTGCATATACTCAACATAGGACAACTTCTATCATGGTATCCACCCTGCATCCTGCTTTGTATGTTATGGTATAAAGAGTGGATATGAAGGTATCATCAGCTCTTTCCATTGGTCAGCATACTGACTGCCTTGCTGCATTGGTCTGTCTGCGTCTGTGCACTGTTAGGGGGATTCACCCCCTCTATTCTCCTGTTTCTTCTAAAAATCCTAAATTTTGGGTCATCCTCATAACAGTAATGAAGGGGATATCTTCAAAAGGGGGCACTGGTTCTGTGACAAGCAGGGATTTCCTCACTTTGAGGGATTTCCTCTCACTTCCTGTTTCGGCTATGGGATGGGAAGTGAAGGAAAATCTCTCCAATGTAACAAAGATGGCAAAAAAATAAGTCTGATATGGTTATAGCCCCCACTTACTCTCTCCAAAACGAAAAAAAATCTAGGTGTTACATTTCTAAATATTTTCTACCCATTATTATAATCTAGGAAATCCTGCTATATAACAGTTACTTCAGTAACAAAGATTGACAATTCTACAATGCCAACAGTTTAATTAAGTTGAATTTTAACTGTTAATGGCTAATTCGTGTAATTATGAAGGCATTTCAAAGCCGTAATTAATACTGAATGCAGCTGAAATTTTGTTGTGCTCACTAAACTAAAACTTTCTGTATTATAAAACTAAATTAATAATTCCAGGAGCTTAATTTTCAAGTGTGATTCAGAGAAAAAAAATAATAAACATACTTCTCATTATAATAATTTTCCTGTCACATACCCATTTCAAATTGCAATAAATTGCACATTAATGCATTTCTGTCTTTTTTGAGAGAGAAAGGGTTCAGATCTTGTTCTCAGAATATAAATAGGAATGTTTCATCATGTTGTGCTATTCAGAATAAAAGACAGTATTTTGCTACTCTCTTAAGTGAATGAAAGGCCTTTAATAAGAAGAAAACACAGCATAGTTCATAAAAGACTGTATTATTATTATTTTTTTGTCAAGCTGACCTTCCAAGCTGCAGGGAACCTTTTCTGTTGTGTCTAAGCTTGTGCAACCCTTCTTCTATTTGTTGTATTTAGTGATAAAAAAAGGTGGTATGTGGAAGTCAGTGAAGAATATGCAAAATATTTTTTATAGCGCAGATTGCCAATCACTTCTCCCTATAACCCTCAGGGCACTACTGATTGTTTTCAGGAATACTTGCTTTTAATCAAGCTGCAGAGTAACAGCACAGTAACCAATAATTAATCAATGGCCAGTAATGTTTCATTGTTTTCAAGCGCCATGTCACACTAGCGATCCTTTCACCAGTGACAATTCATTAGTGACAGCGTCACTAAAAACTACTGAGAAAATACTCAGTAGCTTCTATGCCTTGCACCCCCCCCCGTTGGCTAGATGATGTTTTCTTCAACTGGCCAGCAAGGGAGCAGCACATGAAATTGTGTAAGTATTGTTAACCTATTTAGCATTAAAGCGCAATCCTGTCTCTGGTGAGTTCTTAGTATGAGGATCACTAGTGTGACATGGCTTCAGTAGGGCTTTTTTTCCACAATGCAATGTTTTCAGACTTGTTTGAGCATATTGGGGCAGTTTTGACAAAGCCTACTTTTACACACTGGTGGACCAAGGGCAAACATCCCTGGTTGGTCGCCATATTATGCTATCCGATATGGCTTGTTAATACCAAATATAGAGACAGAGAATAAGATCATTATCAGCTTTGTATAACTACAAATGCCATCATGCATGCTGACACTTGACATTTACCATGTGCAAGTCAGGAAAAGAATCCAATCCAGTGTTTTTTCAAGTGTATCTAACAACTGCAAACTTTAGCAGACCTCAGAGTAATATATAGTGCCCACTGTACTAACAAGCAAGCACTCTTGCTGTTATTGAGTGAGAAATTGGCATCTCTTCTTACTCTCAAAGAAGCCACCAAGCATGCCTGTAAGAGTGACCAGGCTGCAAAATTCTAGTGACAGAGGGGTTGTTATAGGACTAGAAATGGCTCTTGATCGGTGGGCCACCTTGCACACAAAAAAAAAGACAGCTCCCCCTTTTGCCTATATGGTTAATGCAGCCTAGCTGACTAGAGTTCGTTAACGAATTACTGAAGTATTATAGAGATTACCATTGTCGGATAAGGATAGTTTTCTAGCATCACATACATTCAGCCACTTTAGGCACACTAACTCTACCCTGATGAAACAAATATTTGACATTTCTTAGTAGTGCCAAGACTTGCCTGCAACCCTCCCACCTCTTCCACATTTGTATTGTTGGTGAGGCAGACTATTGTAGTAATTCAACAATGAGAATATGTAGGGGTGAGAGGAAGCAGGAAAACCTGGACACTACCAGAAGGTGACAGAGCTTTGCCCAATCAGAAGTCACCAGCAGAGCACTGGAAGCTGCTACACTACGGGTTGATTTACTAAAACTGGAGAGTGCAAAATCTGGTGCAGCTCAACATAGAAACCAATCAGCTTCCAGGTTTTTTTTGAAGGCTTAATTGAACAAGCTGAAGTTAGAAGCTGATTGGCTATACCAGATTTTGCACTCTCCAGTTTTAGCAAATCACCCCTTATGTGAAGGCACCTCTCACACCTGAGCATTTTCAGCTCATAAAAAGCTCGTAAAACGCCCGAAAAAACCTGAGCGTTTTGTCACCTGAAGTAAAACACCTGAAAAACGCCCTAAGCTCAAAAAAGAACATGAGTTTCTTTGGGGCAGATTACAGGCGGTTTTCTGCCTTTTACATTGGTGACCTGAACAAAATTGCGGCAAAATCACAGTAAAACGTGACACAATAGCAGTAAAAACGAGGTAAAAACGCGTGACTTTGAAACGCTCAGGTGTGAATGTAGCCTAAGTAAATGAGATTAAAGTGATTGTAAAGTCTTATTTTTTTTTTCTATTAAAATAACAAACGTGTCATACTTACCTACTTTGTGTAGTGGTTTTACACAGGGAAGCCTGGATCCTCCTATTCTCGGATCCCTGGCTGGAGCTCCTGGCCCTTCCCTCCTGTCGAGTCCCCCCAGAGGCAAGCATCTTGCTATGGGGGTACCCCAGTCAAGCTGCAGCTCCATCTATCCATTCAGACACCTCGCTGGACAGATATGGGGCCCAGGTAAGTATTGGGGGGGCTGCTGTACACAGAAGACTTTTTATCTTAATGCATAGAATGCATCAAGATAAAAAAAACCTTCTGACTTTATAATCACTTTAACTACTTACGGACTGCCCACTGCAGTTGTACATTGGCTGTTTGAAGTGGAATGCTGCCATAACCCCGGTATCCTCTTCAACAGCGGACGGTCCTCTAAATAGATGAAAGTGGTCTCCGCAGTGAATTCGTCGCAAGATCACTTTTATCGGGGGCAGGGAAGGGGCCCTTCCGCTGCACTTCCGCCCAGTGGTCTTAAAGGGGAATTTTTTTTTTGTAAAGAAAAAAATACTTTTTTTAAAAAATTTTTTATTGCATTTTAATGTAAATATGAGATGTGATGTCTTTTTGACCCCAGATCTCATATTTAAGAGGTCCTGTCATGCTTTTTTTCTATTACAAGAGATGTTTACATTCCTTGTAATAGGAATAAAAGTGACCCAATTTTTTTTTTTTTTAAAGGACAGTGTAAAAATAAAAAGTTAAATAAATAAGAAAAGAAAAAAAAAATTAAAGTGCCCTTTCCCGCCGAGCTTGCACGTCCCACACATGTGAGGTATCATCGCGATCGTTAGAGCGAGAGCAATAATTCTAGCACTAGACCTCCTCTGTAACTAAAAACTGGTAACCTGTAGACATTTAATGTCGCCTATAGAGCTATTGAAGGGTCAAAGTTTGTCACCATTCCACGAGCGGGCGCAATTTTGAAGTGTGACATGTTGGATATCAGTTTACTCTGCGTTACATTATCTTTCACAATATAAAAACAAATTGAGCTAACTTTACTGTTGTCTTATTTTTTAATTTTAAAAAAGTGTATTTTTTCCCAAAAAAATTGCGCTTGTAAGACCGCTGTGCAAATACAGTGTGACATAAAGTATTGCAACAACCGCCATTTTATTCTCTAGAGTGTCTGAAAAAAATATATAATGTTTCTAAGTAATTTTATAGCAAAACAAAATTATTTTAACTTGTAAACACCACATCTGAAAAATAGGCCCGGTCCTTAAGTAGTTAAGCTCGGCTGACTTCCATCATCCAATCATATACAAGCAAAAGTGCTGTTTTTTGTCTTTTCCTTGCACGTAACTGTGTATTCTTTACAAAGTGAAAATTCACTGCATTCACTAAGTAAACAGCCTTTTTACCTTTAGTAAATTAACCTTTCCTTTTCCTGCTTTTGCTGGCTGTCATAGTAACACTGTGGGTACAAGAGGGCCTGCTGGGAAGACATGACTGTATGGTACCCCCTGCAAAGCTTAATGTATTCATTGTACTGTAAGTTAACTGCTTTTTTAAATCGCATTAATAAATATATGGCCATAAATATAATGTTTGGTGTGCTTTATGTAGTTTTGCAGTATAATAGTTTCAACTCTGGATACAAACAAAAGTAGCAATGATTGGTGTTAACACAGTACCATATAGCACTATATAGCGTGGATAATTATTTTCAGCAGAATAGTTCCCAATCTTTAATGATTTGAAAGTGGCTTGACTATGGTTAGAGTGAGCCCCCTGCATATTAAAGGAAATGTCTTGCTTTACAGCAGTGTTCCTTTACCTTCTGCTAAGTTAGGAACATGCATACACATTGGTTTCTTAAAGGGGAACTGTAATATTGTAAATGTTTTTATATCTACATGCTTACGCAGAAAATATTTTAAGATTTACTATGAATAACATCTCTTAGTGCCTACATACCTCATCAGATGCCCTTTGACCTCTGAAAGCACAGATGCATATAAATCATCTGCATGGTATAGTATAGCAGGCCAGAGATCTAGGCACAGATGAACTGTGGGGTTGGGGTTGATTTACTAAAGGCAAATAGACTGTGCACTTTGCAATGTGCAGTTGCTCTCTGCAAGTGCAGTTGCTCCAGAGCTTAGTAAATGAGCAGAATCTCTGCTGACTTCCATCTTCCAATCATGTGCAAGCAAAAATGCTGTTTTTTTTTTCCTTGCACTTGATTGGGTATTCTTTGCAGAGTGAGGTAAAGAGTGTATATAAGGGCGCTCTGAATAGCAGGACCAGGTAGATAATGTCCATATTGAGTAAAGGTATTCAAATGATGAGGTCTTCACTTAGTCAACATTTAGGGCAGCACTCGAAGAGGGGAGCAATCTCTAGTAAAAGACAAACAGAATAAAAAAAGGCGCCTCTAAGTGCAGAATTAAAACTTTAACCGCTTGCCAATCAGCGCAGCGCACGCCAATTTACATCTGCAGAATGGCACTGGTAGGCAAAAGGGCGTACAGGTACATCCCCTTTAAGAAGTGGTGTCGCGGGCACGCACGAGCGCCCACCACGGTCTCTGTGACCGTGACCGCGGGTCCCACGGACTTGATGTCCGCTGGGTGCCCGCGACCGTGTCACGGAGAGGGAGAACGGGGAGATGCTTTTGTAAACAAAGCATCTCCTCGTTCTGCCTAGTGACAGGACAGAGATCACTGCTCTCTCTCATCAGGAGCAGTGATTGCTGTCATGTGTGTTGAAGTCCAGCCCCCTCACAGTTAGAATCACTCCCTAGAACACACTTAACCCCTTCACCGCACCCTAGTGGTTAACCCCTTCACTGCCATTTACACAGTAATCAATGCATTTTTATAGCACTGATCGCTGTATAAATGGCAATGGTCCCAAAATAGTGTCAAAAGTGTCTGATCTGTCCGCTATAATGTCGTAGTCCTGATAAAAATCACAGATCGCCACCATTACTAATAAAAAAAAAAATTAAAAAATAAAAATGCCATAAAACTATTGCCTATTTTGTAGACGCTATAAATTTTGCGCACACCAATCAATATACGTTTATTGCAAATTTTTTTTACTAGAAGTATGTAGAAGAATACATATCAGCCTAAACTGAGGAAAAAAAAATGTTTTTATATATTTTTGGGGGAAATTTATTATAGCAAAAAGTAAAAATGATTACGTTTTTTCAAAATTGTCGCTCTTTTTTTGGTTATATATAAAAAATAAAACCGCAAAGGCGATCAAATACCACCAAAAGAAAGCTCTATTTGTGGGATAAAAAGATGTCAATTTTGTTTGGGTGCAACGTCGCACGATCACGCAATTGTCAGTTAAAGCGACGCAGTGCCGAATTGTAAAAAGTGCTCTGGTCACGAAGGGGGTAAAATCTTCCAGGGCTGAAGCGGTTAAATATCCCCAAAAAGGATTAAAAACACTTACAGGATATAAGAATGAAGGGAGCATTTCACATGTTTTTAAGGCAGGTGATCCGGCATCAGGAAGGTCCCAGTGTGTTATAGGTTTCCAGGGGTGTCGATATGCAGCAGACCTGTCATTGGCTTGAAGAAGGAACCAATCAGCAGTTCCGAAACGCGTCCCATTTTGATGACCTACTTCCGGTTTGCGGCCCACGCTGGTTGTCGTCCCCTCCCGCTAACGTCATTTCTGGGATTCATGTTCCACGCTAACTCTGACAGCGCGATTGCTCCACCAGTGCTTCCAGAGCGTGTGGCTTCCATCTGCTCGTCACCCTGGCATCTTCTGCTGCTGCATATCGACACCCCTGGAAACCTATAACACACTGGGACCTTCCTGATGCCAGATCACCTGCCTTAAAAACATGTGAAATGCTCCCTTCATTCTTATATCTTGTAAGTCTCTCTAATCCTTTTTGGGGATATTTAAAGTTTTAATTCTGCACTTCGATGCGCCTTTTTTTTCTTCTATTTGCAGAGTGAGGCTTTACCCCATTTACTAAGCTTTGGAGCGACTGCACTCACAAGTGCACAGTCTATTTGCTTTTAGTAAATCAACCCCTTTGTGTACCTTATTGGTGGTCAGACCACATTGCTCCAGTTACATTGAAGTACAGACCACTGAATTCTTTCAAGAGGTGGCAAGCTTCTCCTTAGTTCCAAACTGTTGATTTAACAGCTGAATAGTACTTGCAACTGTTAAATGTCATCCACAAGTTATGTGTTGAACAACTGGCAGAAGAGGTAATATGCTTCAATGGTAACAATTCCCAGGCTGTCATTTTGCAGGAACTTGTAGTGCCAGCATGCTGTGTGTTCTATCCTCCCATGCATTACACAGTCACTGTTATCCCTGTTGTAAGGCATTGTTGAAGATTCGTGATGTCAAATGTGTGACTTTGGGTCATTCCTGGGAGTAAGGAGGCATGAACTGCATCCATTTAGATCAGAAGCAGATATACTGTATATTTGCAGCTCTCTTGCTACCTGGGTGTCTAGCAGTTATAGAATTTCCTAAAAACTTGTATATTTGTATTGTTTATATATCTAAACCACCTGCTCTGTACTAGATTAGATGGGATGCAATACTATTCCTGTATGAGCAAAGAATTGTGTGGTTTCTTAGGAAGGCTGTTATTAAAGCTCTACACTGACAATATAAAAAAAAGTAGAAGGGATTGCCAATCTGGATATGCTGAAAACGTCCATCATACATCATCTTGAAAGAGTAACTTGGTATTTAAAGATGTTCCTGCCAGAGGCAGCAACTAGACAAATAGCCTTGTTTTTCTCAAACTCCACTAGATGCTTAGTGACCATGATTTCAATAACAGGTAAATGGCAAGAGACCCTACTGGCAAATAACAAAACGCTGGTGAAAAAAAAAAAAAAAACAAATAATAGGATTTAAAAAAATGATGTTCAAGGTTGACTAATGTAAAATCAAACTTAGCACAAGTAAGAAATGTAGTCTCCTTGCTATTCCATTCTCATTCATTCATAAGCATTTGATTGAAGTTGTTGTTAAAGTCAGCTGCAAATTCAACAAGTACATTTAGAAAAACATGTTCAAATAATTTTATAATATATATACTGTAAATATATCTATATCTATCTATATACTGTGTATATATATATATATATATATATATATATATATATATATATATATATATATATATATATATATATATATATATATATAGGAAATGACAAAATGGGATTTCTGCACAAAAATGTTTTAATGAAAAATCTAATCAAAACATCCAAAATATATAGGCAATTATCGTAACAGTTTTGCGAAGATGGCCTATATATTTTGGATGTTTTGATTATATTTTTCATTTAAACATTTTTGTGCAGCAATCCCATTTTGTCGTTTCCTATAATATGAGCCTTTGGGAGGGCTTGATTGCTTGCACTTGTTACTCCGACCGACGTGCACCTCACCCTTCTGAACTTTTCTATATATATAGATATATATATATCTATATACAGAGATATATAGATTTAGATATCTATCTATCTATCTATCTATCTATCTATCTATCTATCTATCTATCTATCTATCTATAGAGAGAGAGAGAGAGATAGATATCTATATCTATCTATCTATATATCTATATATATATATAGATATATAGATAGATATATAGATATCTATCTATCTATATATCTATATATAGATATATATATATCTATATATCTATATATATAGATATATATATATATATACAGTATATATATTGTGTTTTTCTTAGCCTAAATGACCAACATGTCATTTCATTTCCTGCATTTGCACCCATTGGACAGGCAATTCACGGTATCATTATCTGTTTTTTCTCCACATTTCCCTACAGATTAAGGTGTGACAAACGTGACACTTACAGGAGTTTTGGCAAACAATAAAACTGGAAGGTGCACTTTCAACAAACCATTTATATTCACATGGTTTTAAGGGACTCTGTTACTGGAGGGAAGAGGTGTTAACAGCTACATGTATGAAGTGTAGGCACCTAGAGGCATCCCAAACTTTCCTGCCATGGCCAAGGGCTGGGCCATTCTGACAGGCAAAGCTTTGACACTTTCAGGTAGTGTCAGAGCTTGCTACTAATCCTAACATATTACTACTGGCCCTTCGCTATGATTACCAGCCTCAAAGCCTTTATGGCAGTGGTCATAAAGATGCCGTTTGTGCATTATGCTTGACCTCACTCCCTAAAGTGGAACTCCAACCAAACAGTTAAATACAAGGTTAAAATAAAAATACAAGGTGTGACAATTTAATTCCCATAAAAATTTGATGCCAATCCTGTCACTCATTTCTCGCCAACAGCGCAACGCACACATCTGTTATTTTTTTCTACTACTTCATAAAGACTGAGTCAACTGGTGACCCAGGCGAGTACAAGTAAGAACATGTCAGAACCCTCTCGAATGTGAATGGCTGTGTGACTCACCACCATAGCGCTATGCCCTGGGCATTCTGGGAATTAAATTGTCACACCTCATTTGCTTACTGTTTTCCCTGCCAAAGGATTTGTCATTTTGGCCAGTTGATTTTGTGACCACACACCTCTGGCAGTCAGGACATTCACTTTAGCATTCCCAATTTTAGCTTTACTGCTTCCTAAGTCACAGGCCTGTTTATTGAAAAGATATAATGATTCTGTTTCACTCTCCAATGAGGAGGTGATGGAAGAAAATGAGATGGAGATGGAAATGCAATGTAAGAAAATGATTTACTAAACAAGTAATATGAATTTCTTAAAGTTCATGTCTGGTAACCCCCTCCCTCACTGTCCTTTAACTCCCACTCCTTTCTAAACTAATATCTGGGATTAAAAATTGACCTAAGCGCTTCTTTTACGTTCCTAAAACCGCAGTCACATGGCAGAGTAAGAGGATCCTTCTTCTCAAAATGCCCACATCACTGCCTGGGTGACAAGGACACTTTGCATTGGCTGTCCAATGGCTGGGTCCTCCTAAGTCTCAGAAGAATTTAGCACTGTGATGACATCATGATGGGGGAGCAACGAGACTGCTGAGAAGCAGGATCGCTGGTCTGCACCCCGAAAGAAGCATCATGGAAGGTCACGTAACAGCAGACTCAGATAAGGTAAAAAAAATTAGGTTAGAGCTTTTTTTTTCTAAACCCCTCTGATGGGAATAAGGAAAATGGGACAAAATACATTTTTCTATAAGGAACTATACTTGACACCTGTCTGGCTGTGCATTGTGGAAAATGTGTCTAAATCAACAGATTTGCTATATAAGATTACAAATGGCTATTGAAACAGTAAACAGAAATATGTTAACTAGTATTTAGCTGTCTACCTGAGGTTTTGCTTTAAGAGTCTACTGCTTCCTGAATGTTATCACCTTGCACCTTTTTGAAGCCTAGTCCATATGGTTTTTATAAATGCAAAGTACACCAGAATTCAGAACGAATTTTCTGTTTGGGATGATAGGTAAAAAAAAAAAGCTTTTGATATGCTTTATTCAGTGTGTTATTGAAACAAATGTATACTTACATGCAAGTGCCTTTAAATAAAAGAGTACAAAGCTTCTAGATAATTACATGACATTTTTTTGCTATTTACTCATTGCATTCCATTGCTATCACATTTTCTGTCCTCCTCCACCCAAGGACACTTTTGCAAGGACAGTCCAACACAGTGACAGAGCACGCTATTAATTTAAACGTGTGTTTTACTCAGCATGAAGTATCTTATACATGTGTGTCCTACACAGGATGACTTTGCCTGTCCTCTAGGTAGGCCCAGAGGGCAATGTAGGCAATAATGACCCATCTGTTCGTGACTTGCAGATAGGAACCTTCTAATGAAGACAGATGTGGGTCACCCTGTGCTGCCAGTCTAGAGAGTGTTAATGAAAGGACCTAATGGTCACTCCTTTGTCACCTTTGACTGATTGATAACCAAAAGAGTTTATCCTGATAAAAAGAAGGGGCAATTTTATGTATCATCTGTCTTCCTGGGATATCTGTTTCACTTTCTAACACTCTCATTCTTCACAAGCATTCTTTTTCTATTCCTAGAGAATATGCCAGAGTCACTTTCTAACTCAGTGATGTACTATGACTTTACTGTAACATGTCAGAAATTAATTCTTCTGAAACACCCCTGTCCACTGGAATGAATGATCACACAGCTGCTGGAGATAAGGTCAAAAACACAAT
Organism: Aquarana catesbeiana; assembly: GCF_042186555.1. NCBI lineage: Eukaryota > Metazoa > Chordata > Amphibia > Anura > Ranidae > Aquarana > Aquarana catesbeiana. The sequence continues at coordinate 649,234,900 of NC_133324.1, forward strand.
GCAACTGGAATGAAATCTTTCCATAGAACGCACAACACTTTGCCAGATAAAATGAAACAGTCATTTTTTCCTCAATATTTCACACTAGTTATCTCTATCCGTGTTCTATGCATCATGATATGGAAGTGGCTGGTGGCTACAAAATGTCAGTTGACGTCCAACTATTAGTCACTTTTGGCAAATCATTTTATTTCCTTATGACTCATGCATAAGGATTAAGAAAAGCAACTTGTCATCCTCTTTGCAAGGGAACTAGAGACTGCGCATTATAAAAATCCCGGCATAAAAATGACAAACTGGCACACAAAAATACATTAACAACCATTTAGGGATTCTACATAACCATAGGCATATCCAGTAAAGCTACTAGTATGTAATATATGCTTCTTTCTGGATTTATCTACTTCAAATCCCACAGGAGTATCAGTGATGGCTCATGTTAATTATTTAACCTGTAATTGTGTAGGGACCTAAAAATAGATGAACAGTTACAATTAAGGCATTTTTACATTTTGACCATAATTTTCTTAATCACATCAAGTGCACCTGTCACTTAGTTAAACTAAATACCATATATGCCTAGAAGCATGCCCTGGGGTTCCAAAGCTCAGGGTGCTCTATATGCAAAGTTCAGCCAGATGTTGGTATGCTACAGCAATAAGCAGGGATGCACTGCATTGTGGGAAGTGTTCAAGTTAAAATTTGCATATCCATGCTACCAGTGCACAGAGTAGGCAATTATGATAAGCGTACTTTTGATAAACTAAGAAGCAAATTGACACCAAGAATTTTTTGCAGACACCTGGAAGAGCTTGCATACCTGTCTATAATTTTTTTAACTCATGTATTACTTTGCTTATGGTACACTAACCTGTACAGAATATGTGCATTGCAGCTGGTAATATGACTAATTGTAGTAAACTTCTGACCTGCCCCTTCCAAAAAGAAGAAAAAAAAAAGCAGTTTTCAGTCCAACATTCTAAGATCCAGTCATCAGGAACCGTGCAGCATTTCTTCCAGATGTTTAGTAGCTGCGAAGGTTTAAAGGAAACCAAGTGGTATAGAAACAAGATGGAGCCTACAGTTTGCAAGAAGTAATTAACTAATGCAGAGCCACTTTTTCTTTAATACTCCCAGCTTTGCACCACTTCATACTGCAAAAATGGCCATTAGGGAGTGTCTTCTCTCTCCTATATGACCGTTCTGCTATTTAAATGCTATTCCCTCTGTTTTCACCTGGTGATCTGTAACATAACCAGTAACATACTTTGGGGATCATTTACGAAAGGCAAATCCACTCTGCACTGCAAGTGCACTTGGATGGGGAGTCGCTCTAAATCTGAGGGGTGGATCTGAAATGAGTGGAAGCTCTGCTGATTTTATCATCCAATCATGTGCAAGCTAAAATGCTGTTTTTTATTTTCCTTGCATGTCCCCCTCAGATCTACAGCGACTGAACTTCCAAGTGCACTTGCAGTGCAAAGTGGATTTTCCTTTAGTAAATAACCCCCTTTGTGTATACTTAGATACACTAACAAACTGAAGCCAAACTCAAGCTAAAAACTTTATAAGCAGTCACAGCAAACTGTTTTTTTTTTTCTTTTTGGGATAAAGGTTTTACATAAATAAATAAAACCTATCATTGTAAGCACCCCTGTAAGTGGTAAATGTTTTTTTCTCATCTATGTAAAGTGATACATCTAGAAAAGAGTTTTTTCTTTTGAAAAGCAACAGACTTACTGGCTGGATCACTAGATGAAAATAAAGAAAATGAATGCAGCCATTGCATTTACGAATTGGTAAGCTGCAATAAAATAAATGTTTGCTTTTGGGTTTACTACCACCTTAAGTAATGTAGGTGACATAAAACATTCTGTTTAGGGTTAAAAACACCCCCCACCCCCACTTACTTATGCATAATGGCATGTATAATTGTAAAACATCTCTCTCTCTCTTTTGCTTTTTTTTTTCATTTTCAGTTGTTAGTTCCCCCTCTGGGGGAACTTCAGTTTCATTTAGAGCAGTGGTTCTCAACTGAGGTCCCCAAGGGGTTCCGCGGCGATCTGACTGTCAGTCGCAGGCAGCTGACACGAGGATCGCAGACACAGGCAGAGATAGGCAGGGAAGCGGCTGGCATCTTTGGCTATAGCACGCTGTTCCCCGCCGGGCCCTCCTCCCCTCCTGTCCTTCCCGAGTGGTTGTATGTGACATCATCTGGGGTGGACAGGATAGGAGGGGCCGGGGGGGGAGACAGCGCGCCACTGGAGGAGGTATGAAATGAGTTCCGAAGCCAGAAGAAGAAAGCCGGTACTGAAGTGTGGCCAGCTGTGTCCCCCCACAATGTGCCCCACAGTCTGTACCATGTAATGTCCCGTCATGTCCCCTACCCCATGTAATGTGGCCTGCCCCATGTAATGTCCCCTGTCATGTCTCCTGTCCCATGTAATGTCCCCTGTCATGTGCCCTGTTCCATGTAATGTGCTCTGCTCCATGTAATGTGCCCTGCCCCATGTAATGTCCCCTGTCCCATGTATTGTCCCCTGCCCCATGTTATGTCCCCTGTCATATAATGTCATGTAATGTCCCCTGTCCCATGTAATGTCCCCTGTCATGTCCCCTGTCCCCTGTCATGTCCCCTGTCCCATGTAATGTCCCCTGTTCCATGTAATGTTCCCTGTCATGTGCCCTGTCCCATGTAATGTGCTCTGCTCCATGTAATGTTCTCTGCTCCATGTAATGTGCCCTGTCCCATGTAATGTCCCCTGCCCCATGTAATGTCCCCTGTCAAGTGCCCTGTCCCATGTAATGTGCCCTGCTCCATGCAATGTCCCCTGTCATGTCCCCTGCCCCATGTATTGTCTCCTGTCACGTGCCCTGTCCATGTAATGTGCCCTGTAACATGTAATGTGCCCTGTTCCATGTAATGTCTCCTGTCCCATGTAATACAAGAACATATTTGGGGGGCACACCATACAATGCATTTAAATTCAAGATGGTGCTGCTATAAGACCTACAAACAGTACAAAATATTTTACAGCGCACACATTCAAGAATGACATTTCCTGCAGGGCTAGTTAAAAACACCTGAACATTAGGGATGAGTTTCGTGTTCGAGTCGAACCCATGTTCGACTCGAATATCGTCTGTTCGCCCGTTCGCCGAATTGCGAACAATATGGGCCGTTCGCGCCAAATTCGTGTGGTGCGTCACGGCCCATAATTCACTGCGGCATCGCAGTGCATTGCTGGCTGATGATTGGCCAAGCATGCACTATGACCCGCATGCTTGGCCAATCACAGCACAGTCTGAACAGAGAGCCGTAATTGGCCAAAGCCAAGGAGGCTTTGGCCAATTATGGCTCAGGGGATTTAGCACACGCCCCACACTATATAAGGCCGCCTGCATGGCGGCCCTGTGTAGTGTGTGTTCCGGCGTTCATAGATAGAGAGAGAGAGAGACAGACAGTGTCATTTGATTTGAGTTAGATAGATTAGGCAGAACAGTCAGTCAGTTAGCTGCACTTACAGTGTATTGTGTATATATATGCATCCCAGGTGTTGCATATATATATATATACACTGTATTCAGTTTAGCTAGATCTGTTCCTGTTATCTTCTTACTGACAGGCAGGCTTGTCTTGTTACAGTATTTACAGCTACCTGAAGAAAATTGCTGGTGTTCTTTTAATCCTATTAGTACCACAGTCAGGCAGCTAGACTATTTACAGTTAGTGCAGTGCGTCCTGCTCACAGTCTTCAGCTAAAACTACAAGTTAGTGGGGTACGTCCACCTCACAGTGTTCAGCTAAAACTACAAGTTAGTGCTGTGCATCCTCCTCACAGTGTTCAGCTAAACCTACAAGTTAGCGTAGTGAGACCTCTGCACAGTGTTCATCTAAAGCTACAAGTTAGTGCAGTGCGTCCTGCTCACAGTGTTCAGCTAGATCCGTTCCTGTTATCTTCTTACTGACAGGAAGGCTTGTCTTGTTACAGTATTTACAGCTACCTGAAGAAAATTGCTGGTGTTCTTTTGATCCTATTAGTACCACAGTCAGGCAGCTAGACTATTTACAGTTAGTGCAGTGCGTCCTGCTCACAGTGTTCAGCTAAAACTACAAGTTAGTGGGGTGCGTCCTGCTCACAGTGTTCAGCTAAATCTACAAGTTAGTGGGGTGCTTCCACCTCACAGTGTTCAGCTAAACCTACAAGCTAGTGCGGTGCGTCCTGCTCACAGTGTACACCTAAAACTACAAGTTAGTGCTGTGCGTCCTGCTCACAGTGTTCAGCTAAAACTACAAGTTAGTGTGGTGCGTCCACCTCACAGTGTTCAGCTAAAACTACAAGTTAGTGGGGTACGTCCACCTCACAGTGTTCAGCTAAACCTAGAAGTTAGTGCGGTGCGTCCTGCTCAGTGTTCAGCTAAACCTACAAGTTAGCGTAGTGAGACCTCTGCACAGTGTTCATCTAAAGCTACAAGTTAGTGCAGTGCGTCCTGCTCACAGTGTTCAGCTAGATCCGTTCCTGTTATCTTCTTACTGACAGGCAGGCTTGTCTTGTTACAGTATTTACAGCTACCTGAAGAAAATTGCTGGTGTTCTTTTGATCCTACTAGTACCACAGTCAGGCAGCTAGACTATTTACAGTTAGTGCAGTGCGTCCTGCTCACAGTGTTCAGCTAAAACTACAAGTTAGTGGGGTGCGTCCTGCTCACAGTGTTCAGCTAAATCTACAAGTTAGTGGGGTGCTTCCACCTCACAGTGTTCAGCTAAACCTACAAGTTAGTGCGGTGCGTCCTGCTCACAGTGTACACCTAAAACTACAAGTTAGTGCTGTGCGTCCTGCTCACAGTGTTCAGCTAAAACTACAAGTTAGTGTGGTGCGTCCACCTCACAGTGTTGAGCTAAAACTACAAGTTAGTGTGGTGCGTCTACCTCACAGTGTTCAGCTAAACCTACAAGTTAGTGCGGTGCGTCCTGCTCACAGTGTACACCTAAAACTACAAGTTAGTGCTGTGCGTCCTGCTCACAGTGTTCAGCTAAAACTACAAGTTAGTGTGGTGTGTCCACCTCACAGTGTTCAGCTAAAACTACAAGTTAGTGCGGTGCGTCCACCTCACAGTGTTCAGCTAAACCTACAAGTTAGTGCGGTGCGTCCTGCTCACAGTGTTCAGCTAAAACTACAAGTTAGTGTGGTGCATCCTCCTCACAGTGTCCAGCTAAACCTACAAGTTATTTTTTTGCGAGCTCTGCACAGTGTTCAGCTAAAGCTACCTGTAGAAGGTTGGTGGTGTTTTCCTGATCCTATCACTACCGCAGGCAGCTAAAAAAGCTACAAGTTAGTTTTTTGCGAGCTCTGCATAGTGTTCAGCTAAAGCTACCTGTAGAAGGTTGGTGGTGTTCTCATACTACAGGCAGGCGGTTGATTTTGCTAGCTGCAGTATCAGTACATATATATATATATATATATATATATATATATATATATATATATATATATATATCCCAGCTTAGTGCAGCTACAGGCCATTAGTATGTCTGGAAGGCCAAGAAGGAGAGGCAGACAGTCACAGGCCAATAAGAGAGGGCAAGCAGGCTCTGTCTAGTGCTGGTCGTGGAGACGGTGCATCCTCATTAGCACGTGGCCGTGGGACACGCTTGGCCTTTTTTTCGGCAGCTGGCCGTGTTGAGCCGCAACATGCGGAAGACTTGGTCGAGTGGATCACCAAGCCGTCCTCTTCCTCCTCATCCTCTCTCACCCATGCCCAGGGTACTTTGTCTGGCAAAGCAGCAGCCTCTTCCCTTGGCTCAATGTCATCAGTGACTCCTTCCCTAGCCCCACCATGTCCTCCTGAGGAGTCCCTCGAACTGTTTGACCAGTGTTGGGTACATGCTCCAGGAGGATGCCCAGCGTTTGGAAGGCTCTGATGATGATACTGAGCTCGATGAAGGCAGTAACGTGAGCACGGGCAGAGGGGGTGCCCAAGAAGGACAGCAATCTGGCAGTCATGCTCCCCCTGCTGCAGCATACTGCCAGGTTTGCTCCAGTGATGAGGAGGGAGGGGATGATGAGGTCACTGACTCAACGTGGGTGCCTGATAGGAGAGAGGAGGAGGAGGAGGCGGCACATCACCAACGAGGCAGGATGCCCTCCAGGGGCCAGCCTAAGGGTAGCACCTTGACTGCATCACACCCCAAAGCTCCACATGTGCAGGGCGCTGCAGTCTCTGCGCGTTATTCAAAAAGTTCTTTGGTGTGGGCCTTTTTTGAGATGAGTGCATCAGATCGCACCTCTGCTATTTGCAACATATGTCTCAAGCGTATCTCGCGTGGCCAAAACATCTCCCGCTTGGGTACCACATGCTTGACCAGACATATGTTGACCTGCCATGCAGTTCGTTGGCAAGCGTATCTAAAAGACCCACACCAAAGAACAAAGAGGACCTCTCCTTGCTCCTCATCAGCTGAGATCTCCAACCCCACTATACCTTCAGTCCTCTCTGAGACCTGCACTGAGAGGAATGAAGGTGTAGAATTAGGTGTGTCACAGCCAAGTACTTGTGGGCAATCTGCTTTTGGTACACCGACGTCAGATTGTACCAGGCAAATTTCCCTGCCCCAGCTGCTGCATCGCCGAAAGAAGTTTGCTCCCAGCCATCCACATGCCCAGCGGTTGAATGCTAGCATGGCAAAATTGCTAGCACTTCAACTGCTGCCTTTTCAGTTGGTAGACTCTGCCCCCTTCCGTGAGTTTGTGGAATGTGCGGTTCCTCAGTGGCAGGTACCCAAACGCCACTTTTTCTCACGGAAGGTGATTCCGGCTCTCTACGAGCATGTGGAAGGCAATGTCCATGCCTCGCTGGACAGGGCGGTCAGCGGTAAGGTGCATATTACCGCTGACTCATGGTCCAGCAGGCATGGACAGGGATGTTACCTAAGTTTCACGGCGCATTGGGTGACTCTGCTGGCAGCTGGGAAGGATGCAGGACAAGGTGCAGTAGTGTTGGAGGTTGTTCCGCCACCACGCCTCCAAAATGCTAATGATTGTGACACACCTCTCTCCTCCACCCCCTCCTCTTCTTCTTCCTCCATGGCCTCTTCCTGTGCTTTGTCCTCGGAACCAGCGGTGCTCCGTAGCCGTTCAAGGGGCTACGCAAGTACGCAGGCCAAAAGATGCCATGCGGTGCTTGAGCTGGTGTGCTTGGGGGACAGGAGCCACACTGGGGCAGAGGTTCTGTCAGCTCTGCAGGGGCAGGTTCAGAGGTGGTTGATGCCACGCCAACTTAAGGCAGGAATGGTGGTTTGTGACAATGACACCAACCTCCTCTCTGCCCTCCGACAGGGACAAATGACCCATGTGCCCTGTTTGGCTCACGTCCTTAACTTGGTGGTGCAGCGGTTCTTGGGCAGGTACCCGGGCTTACAGGATGTCCTGAGGCAGGCCAGGAAAGTCTGTGTGCATTTCCGCCGGTCATATAGTGCCAGTGCTCGGCTGACGGACCTCCAAAAGGAGTTTAACCTGCCCAAGAACTGCCTAATCTGTGACATGCCCATCAGGTGGAACTCAACGTTGGCCATGCTGCAGCGGCTGCACACGCAGCAGAGGGCCATCAATGAATACCTGTGCAACTATGGCACCAGGACAGGGTCAGGGGTTTTTTTTCCCCACGCCAGTGGGCCATGATCAGGGATGCATGCACTGTCCTGTCACCATTTGAGGAGGCCACGAGGATGGTGAGCAGTGACAGTGCATGCATCAGTGACACTGTCCCCCTTGTCCACCTGTTGGAGCACACGCTGCGTGGAATAATGGACAGGGCACTTGAGGCAGAACAGAGGCAGGAAGAGGAGGACTTCCTTAGCTCTCAAGGCCTCCTTTATCCAGACAGTGTTCCTGCGTGCCCGCCGATCACACAGGAAGAGGAGGAGGAGGAAGATTGTGTCAGTATGGAGGTGGAGCCTGGCACTCAGCATCAGCAGCAGTCTTTAAGGGATCAGTCCCAAGAAACACATGGACTTGTACGTGGCTGGGATGAGGTGGCTGCGGACCATGTCATCCTTAGTGACCCAGAGGACTCCTGACCGAATGCCTCAGCAAACCTACGCTGCATGGCCTCCCTGATCCTGCAAAGCCTGCGTAAGGATCCTCGTATTCGTGGTATCAAGGAGAAGGACCAATACTGGCTGGCAACCCTCCTTGATCCACGTTACAAGGGTAAGGTTGCGGTCCTTATCTTGCCATCGCAGAGGGAGCAGAGGATGAAACATCTTCAGGAGGCCTTGCAGAAAGGTCTGTGCAACGCGTTCCCAGAGATTGGGAGGTTACAAACTCCTGTTTCTGGACGTGTTGCTGAGGCTTCGGTCAGTCAAAGAAGGAGCGGTGGAGAAGGTGGCCGTCTGACCGATGCGTTCAGACAATTTTTTGGTCCGCAGCCCCAAGGAATGATCGGTTCCAGCAACCATCGCCAGCGTCTGTTTTACATGGTGCAGGAATACCTAGGGGCAAGATCTGACTTGGACACCTTTCCCACCGAAAATCCTCTGGGTTACTGGGTCTTGAGGATGGATCACTGGCCAGAGCTTGCACAGTATGCAATTGAGCTACTGGCCTGTCCTGCATCCAGCGTTCTTTCGGAACGCACATTCAGTGCTGCTGGAGGCTTTGTAACCGATCACAGGGTGCGTCTGTCCACCGACTCGGTCGATCGACTGACCTTCATAAAAATGAATCAGTCTTGGATCACCACCAGCTACCAAGCACCTGATGCTGATGTAACCGAATAATTTTTTTTGAAATCTCAGATCCCTTCAAAGACTGCCTATGCTGATGCTGAGTGACTATCCCTGAGTAATTATCCTCTTCCTCCTCAATCATCACGCTGATAGCTTGTAAGAACATTTTTGGTTCTGGGCGCCACCACCAGTGCCTAAGGCCCAATTTTTCAGCCCCTGTTTAACAGGGGCATGTAATTACAATTTTTGATGCAATACTTTGCAGCAGGGCTCGTTTCTGTGTTACAACTAGAGTATCTGTGAGGGGTTGCAGTGTTGTGGCACCAGCACCAGTGCCTAAGGCCCAATTTTTCAGCCCCTGTTCAACAGGGGCATGTAATTACAATTTTTGATGCAATACTTTGCAGCAGGGCTCATTTCTGCGTTCCAACTAGAGTATCTGTGAGAGGTTGCAGTGTTGTGGCACCAGTCCCTAAGGCCTAATTTTTCAGCCCCTGTTTTAACAGGGGCCTGTAATTACGATTTTTGATGCAATACTTTGCAGCAGGGCTCATTTCTGCATTCCAACTAGAGTATCTGTGAGGGGTTGCAGTGTTGTGGCACCAGCACCAGTGCCTAAGGCCCAATTTTTCAGCCCCTGTTTAACAGGGGCGTGTTATTACAATTTTTGATGCAATACTTTGCAGCAGGGCTCATTTCTGCGTTCCAACTAGAGTATCTGTGAGAGGTTGCAGTGTTGTGGCACCAGTCCCTAAGGCCCAATTTTTCAGCCCCTGTTTAACAGGGGCGTGTTATTACAATTTTTGATGCAATACTTTGCAGCAGGGCTCATTTCTGCGTTCCAACTAGAGTATCTGTGAGGGGTTGCAGTGTTGTGGCACCAGCACCAGTGCCTAAGGCCTAATTTTTCAGCCCCTGTTCAACAGGGGCATGTAATTACAATTCTTGATCTAATATTTCACAGCAGGGCCCATTTCTGCACCCACCAAGAGCGAGTGAGGACTTACAGTGTTGTGGCACCACCACCACCAAAGGCCCAATTTTTCTGCCCTTGTTCAACAGGGGCATGTAATTACAATTCTTGATCTAATATTTCACAGCAGGGCCCATTTCTGCACCCACCAAGAGCAAGTGAGGACTTACAGTGTTGTGGCACCAGCACCACCACCACCACCACCAAAGGCCCAATTTTTCTGCCCTTGTTCAACAGGGGCATGTAATTACAATTCTTGATCTAATATTTCACAGCAGGGCCCTGTGAGGGCTTACAGTGTTGTGGCCACAACAACACCTAAGGCCCAAATTTCTGCTGAGTATATAGGGCAGGCCTCTACTTTCAAACATCTAACTTACAAACGACTCCTACTTGCAAACGGAAGGAGACAACAGGAAGTGAGATGAAATCTACCCCTAGGAAGGGAAATTCTCTCCTGTAAGAGTTAATATGGGAAAAACATTTCTCCTTTCCACTGATGCTTTCCAATCCTTGTTCCACAAAAAAACCCAAATTTTCAAAGTGAGGTGAAATCTTCTGAAGAGGAGGAAAGACAGCAAAACAAATGTCACAGGGGTGATAACCCTTCCTTATGTTTTCCAAAAAGCTTAAAAAAGATTTTTTGGCTGGAGCTAAACACGTTAAAAATTTACCCGTTAAAAATTACAAACAGATTCTACTTAACAACAAACCTACAGTCCCTGTCTTGTTTGCACCGCCTGTATACTGCTGTTCAGAGTATATAGGGCCTGGTGGCCCCACACCTTTCCTTATTTTAATTTGGGTGCAGGGTTCCCCTTAATATCCATACAAGACCCAAAGGACCTGGTAATGGTCTGGGGGGTACCCATGCCGTTTGTCTCACTGATTTTCATCCATATTGCCAGGACCCGACATTACATTAAACCCGCAAGCAGTTTTAAATGAGATTTTTTCCTTTAAAAATGACATTTTGTGCAGGGACTGTTCTAAACACGGGAAACACGCGCCACTTTACAGGCATACTATAGACACACCCTAGGTACGATATTTAAAGGAATATTTCACTTTTTTTTTTTTACTTTAAGCATCATTAAAATCACTGCTCCCGAAAAAAACGGCCGTTTTTGAAAGTTTTTTTTGCATCGATACAAGTCCCCTGGGGTAGGACCGGGTCCCCAAACCCTTTTTAGAACAATACCATGCAAATTAGCCTTTAAAATGAGCACTTTTGATTTCGAACGTTCGAGTCCCATAGACGTCAATGGGGTTCTAACGTTCGTGCGAATTTTCATTCCGTTCGAAGGTTCTGGTGCGAACCGAACCGGGGGGTGTTCGGCTCATCCCTACTGAACATAATCAAAAAATACGGGGGATTGGTCACACTATATGGTCATATAGTGCTAAGCCCACTTACTGCGACAAAGTACCCCGAATTAGTGGGTCCTACTCTAGTAATAAGATGGAAGATCCTTTGTCTCAACCATGGGAGCTAAACTCCTCTATGTGGGAGAACTGAAGGGGATACATCCTATACACCGGTGGCCACTAAATAAGAGGTAATGAGGAGGGGGAGGGGTGCTCCAGCCCAAAAGACCTGGTCAGGGCCTATTACAATATACAAGAACATATTTGGGGGCACACCCTACAATGCATTTAAATTCAAGATGGTGCTGCTATAAGACCTACAAACAGTACAAAATAGTGTGACCAAACCCCCGTATTTTTTGAATATGTTCAGGTGTTTTTAACTAGCCCTGCAGGAAATGTCATTCTTGTATGTGTGCGCTGTAAAATATTTTGTACTGTTTGTAGGTCTTATAGCAGCACCATCTTGAATTTAAACGCATTGTATGGTGTGCCCCCCAAATATGTTCTTGTATATTGCAATAGGCCCTGACCAGGTCTTTTGGGCTGGAGCACCCCTCCCCCTCCTCATTACCTCTTATTTAGGCTCTGACATGAGGATGTCATAAACCGGGGGAAATAACATTAAATAAAACAACGTAATGAAGACTGTAGTTAGTGACAGATAATATAAACAAGGAAAAGTGGGTTATAAGTTGATATCATATAGCAATATCTATACTGTATAAAATGACATGCAAAAAATGTTTGACATATGCTGGTCAGTACAGAGTTTGCTTTTTTCACATAGAACTGAAAGATATGCTATTCTGAAATTGGATGAGTCAACTGATCTTCCCAACTGCAAATTACAAATCAGTGCTAACAGTGTAATTTTTCAGCTTGTTTGCGCCGATCTGTGAGGCTGTGCTATATACCATGATCTGCGAGGCTGCGCTATATACCATGATCTGTGAAGCTGTGCTATATACCATGATCTTTGAGGCTGTGCTATATACTATGATCTGTGAGTCTGTGCTCTATACCATGATCTGTGAGGCTGCACTATATACCATGATCTGTGATGCTGAGCTATTTACGCTGTCCTGTGATGCTGAGCTATATACTCTGTCCTGTGATGCTTGGGCTGTATACTCTGTCCTGTGATGCTGGGGCTATATACTCTGTCCTGTGATGCTGAGCTGTATACTCCTGACACTATGGGTGGAAGCAAGTGGAATACAGGGTACGGAGTGGGTGGATTCTATAAGGGGTGGGGATTACGACAAGTGGAAGGGGTCAAAAAGGAAGGCCAGGGTCTGGCGTCCCCCATCCTAAAACTTCACCAGCAATCACTGGTTCACAATAATGCAACATACGATCCGACTTGTGAGACCCCAAGTCAGATGACAAGTGAAATTCAATGTTTCCCTATGAGAGCCATCCTAACCGATACTACACAAGTCTGTCCAACTTTAGAAAAGGTTCCTGCACTACTTTGGTCCGACTTTGATGCCACAGAGTGTAAAAAGTCACATTGAATTAATATCAAAGTTGTAATCCAAAGTTGCACTGAAAGTCACACGACTTTGGAGTCAGGCTAGTGTGAACCAAGCCTCACTAACAGTTGTGACCTCCAAACTATAGATGGGTCAAACATGCTTTGTTCACAATCACAGACAATCACATTACCTTCTCTAATATCATAATAGGTTCTATAAAGTATAAGGAAGCTCAAATATTGAAACCTCACCTAGCATAATACTGCTTATTGCAACAAAAAAAAAGGAATAAAACCATTTGCCAAATGAACATTCACATGTGTCAAGTGTATGAGCTGCACTAAACTATCGCAGGCATCATGATATGGCCAACGAAACACTGCTTCCAACTCAGCAAGAATCAAAGAGATCACACCAGCACTGCAATGGACAAGGCACTAGCAGCCTCCTGTAGCATGTCTCATGTAGTGTATGGGATAACCTCATAGTTTTGCTCTACTACATGTTTCAACGTTGCATCTTCGGCAGGAGCACCTTTTGTCTGTTGATTACATCATTCGTTGGTTCATTTATTTGCTTATAAGAAAGACATTCTGCCCTTTTGAGATTATACTTTTTTTGTACATTATTTTTTAGGTGGCAGCTGTGAGATATTTAGTGTGCAGTGTTTTGTTTAGTGTAGAACAATTCATGTTAAAGCCCTGTACAAACTAACAGTTTTTATGGGGTTGGGTTGAACGCTGCTGGGTTAAAAAAAAAAAACTAAATAGATCACGAGGAGCTGCTGTACTAATGACCCAACATCATTACAGCGATCTCCCCCACTGAGCTATTGTGTTCTGACAGGGGGAGCCCCCCCCCCCATTAGAACACACATCAGCCTGTGCCCTCCGCCACTGGCTGAAAGCGCTGATCGGGTGCTGATCGGCAGACCGTTTTTGGTCATGCCTCTTCGACAGAAGCAGGATGATAAGCCAGCTTCTGTCGAACCGGCTGCCGTACACACAAGTCGAATATTGGTCGGTTTTAATTGAACTGGTTGATGTCGTCTGATATTGTGTGTACGGCCCTAAAGTTGGTTAAGATTAGTCCTTTGATCCCTGCTTTAGCATGTTTTGACCACATGTTTTGAGTAGTACATAGAAATGTATATCAGGCCAATCATTTATCGTTTACCAATCCAGGTGGGTGCTCATAGCTGATTTTGTTTGGGAGAGAGTAAAAAGAATACTGCAAGAACTGCATTTAAATGCTTATGTTACCTTTGAACGAGTATATCTTCTATTCCATACTTATGATCTCATGATATCCAAGTGGATAGCTATCAAGCAGGAAAAATTTTGGGAATATATAAAAGAGGCAATCATCAGCAGAGAACATTTGTCTTCTTTAATGAATATGTGGCTGTATGGGCACCTTTGATGTAGTCAATAGGAAATGCACTTTTTGTGTGAGATATGTTGTAATTTGTATGCGATAATAACCTTTTGTAACATATCTGCTGGCATGAAATGACAGGTATACAACGATCTGAAAGCTGGAAGAGAATTCCACCTCACTCAGTGGAAGAAACACAATGCCAGAATGGAAGTTAGACGCAGAAGAGAGACTTACTACAGCCACAATGACTTTCCATATAACCTTCAGTTATACATAACTACAATTAAACCTCTACAGAAAAAAGTAAGTACATGGACTGATGCCTCTGGCCTTCTAAGAAATATTTTAGCATAAAAATATTCACACTTTGAACTTTGCAAGTGTATTTTTATTCCGCCAATAAATCCTATGAAAGAATCATAAAGTGTGGGCTATTAAAGTGTGAGTTCACCTTTTGCAGTTGAAAAAGTGAAAAAAATAGAGATGAGTCATGTGTTGACATGTTTAATTCAGGCATTTTCTAAGTTTCTAATATATTGTATCTTTTAACTTTTAAATGGTATATGTTTAGGTTCTACTTGCAATGTTCTTAGATTCAGTTATTTTATGTATGGACGTAAAATATATGTAAAGCGAAAATCCATAATCAAGAATGCTTCAGTGTTTACAGCTTGCTGACGATAATCATTTTTTGGAATGTTTTGATATGACTATTATCTGGTGATTCTACCAAATATAGCACTATTCAGTGGGCTTACAGCTGCAGACTGAAACACTAAGCCGATGCCTCAACAATTAACAGCAACATTTCTAACGCCATAAGCTCTCTTCCACTGGGACCACAGGACATTGTGCCAGCACACAGCATTTTCATATTGAGCTTACATTAGCCTGCCCATATGATCTAGCCATGTTTCTTGAACCACCCTCTCAAGCGCATTTGGTTGCAGCCCCAGGAGGAATACCCTGGCCACATCAAGCATGGGAGCTGTGCACCTGCATCCATGATGTGCAGACACATTTGAAAAAAAACATTTTTTTCCAAGAACGCAACAAACTAGAAGTTATGGCAAAAGAGGATCTATTAGTTACTTGCACTAGCTTTATTGTAAAAATAATAAACTGCTGGCAGATTCTGGTTCTCTCCTGAATTAAACTATGCAGGGATAGTAGTTATCAATAGGTTAGGGAATGGGAAAGCCATTAACATTTGATGACATATGGGCTTACAGTCTTGATACATCATAAAAGGCTACCGCCAACACTGGAAAAAAATGGGGTATTACATTGTACCTGTATTCAAAAACAAGTCATTGTATTGACCTTAAACATTGTTAGTAGGCACTATTGTTAGTAGGCCTCTAAATTTCCTTCAGCCAATCCCAGGAGCTACAAGAAGTGCTATGTAAAGCAGGAAATAGACAGTTCAAATTTATTTCCTGCAACCACGGTTTGTAGGAAAGAAATGTGCACGATTCCCCCAACAACACAGACAGTGCTGACAAGGGAATCCCTCCTGCCGAGTTAATGTCTGCTCCCAGAGGGGGGGCACGCAGGGGAAGCCGCCCCGGCTGGGAGAAAACAGTAATTATTGCTAGCAGGTATAGCAGCCACTAGCGGTAATCGCAAGTAAAACCAGCAGGCTGGTTGTACCCAAGTTGGTTGATCAATCAACTCTGTATATTCAGCCTGCCCATACACGGTTCAAATCTCGGCTTGTTCCATTTGAACCTGCTGAGATTTTAACTGTCTATGGCCGGCCTAAGTTTAGAAGGTCAAAAAATGGCATATCCTTCCTTGCACCTCAAAGTGTTATGTCAGTGCTTTAGCTATAGAAGCACTTCAAACAGTTACTGTAATTATCCTCTGTAGGCCCAAGATGGTGCCTACTACTAACGCATAAAGTCAGTGTTATAGTTTGTAACTAAATACAAATATCCTTTAAATATAACTGAGAAAATGAAAAACGCAGCACGTATATTACAATGTATATTACATTTTAAAACTGCTAATTTTGTATCTTATTTCATATATTCAAACGTGACTGAGCTAATCTACATATTTTACTGATTCTATAAACAAAAAGGCTTTCCAGCGCCACAAACCAATGTCAACACAGCACCTCACATTACCACCCTGTGCGATACATCATTCAGCAATAAGCTTCCCTTCTGTGCAATGTCAGTGGTTTTCTTCTGGATGAAAAAGACTGATAGAGATTTGAAGTAACTGATCTTGAAAAGCGTTCTGTTGCCTAAAGCTACAAATGAGGTTTCTTAATCATTTCAGAGCTAGGAAGTAAAATAAATCATCTGTGATTTTCAAATCCATTTGAGTCACTACTTTAAATGTTTTTGGCTCCGGTACTAGAGAAACTGCAGGTCAGGACCAATAACTTCTAAGCAACACTCTATGTGGAAAGCTTGATATACAGCGCTCAAAGTGACCCTTTGATGTATATTGGAAATGTATGCAGAAGGTTCTCGTCACAGTCAATGTGCATCTGCAATATGTGGGTTCAACATTCCCAGTCCATTAGAAGAGTCATAAATATAGTCACTTACTGTAATGGTACCAATAAATCTACATAGAAAAGTGTTATATAAAACAAAGTGTCTCATCGCAGCATATGTAGAACTAAAGTCTATTGTTCTGTTTTAGAAAGTTGTAGGGTTAATTAGCAGGACCGTTCTTCAAGAATATCCATGAGCATATTTTGCAGGTACGATATAGATTTTACTTAGAGATTATTGATAGATAAGGGAAAATGGGTCCAGACAAACCTAGACTGATATATCTATCTAAAATAATAAAACAGCTTATGGTGGATGTCTACATTACAGGAAGGGTGCCACCATCCTTAATTCACATGGCAATCTGCAAAGAATGTATAAAGTTCTACAATGTTAATTTCAATTAAAAAAAGTATAATTGCATTGCATAAAGCTTGAAATTGATTGTATACATAGACCAGTAAAATTATATAGGCCATTTCCTGTGCAACACAAGCATAAAAGACAACTTCAGCCAACAGTCCTGAATCATGTCATACTTGACCATAAAGTGAGTTATGTCACCCTTGAAAAGGAAACCTGTTACTGGTTACAGGCAAAATAGCCTGGAAAAAAAACAAATGTAACTACCAAGTCTAAATCTAAGGACTGGTAAGCAGCAGTCATTTTTATTATTTGTATTATTTCTTTTGGATTTAGATACGATTTATGCCTTTTCCAGCAAACTCCATATATTTTCATAAACTGAGAAAATGAACCATTTTAAGAAAAAAATAAGGTAATCTTAAAATTGATGGCATCAAAAATGTTGGGACAGGGCAACAAAAAGCTGACAAAGTAAGTAGTTCTAATAAGGAAGAGCTGGAATTTGCAACTAACTAGGTTAATTGGCAATTGATCAGTAACATGACTGGGTATAAAAAGAGCTAGAGTGTCTCAGAAGTAAAGCTGGGCAGAGGTTCACCAATCCGTGAAAAGCTGCATCTAATTTTCAAACAATTTTAAAATAATATTCCTCAACGTCAAACTGCAAAGACTTTAAATACATAATCATCAACAGTACATCAGTAATATCATCAAAAGATTCAGATAATCTAGAGAAATCCCTGTGTGCAAGGGACAAGGCGAAAACGCAATATTGGATGCTCATGGTCTTCTGGCTCCCAGACGGCACTGAATTAAAAACAGATTCTTTTTTTAAATACTTTTTATTTCATAAGTCTGCATTAACAAAATTAATAATATCACATTTCATCATTTCTCAAATCATTTGTTTCTTCATATTAATCAATGCAAACCAAACAGGAAAATACAATACACATTATATTTTCACCCTGAATATAAAGAAAAAAAACAAAAAGAGTAGAGACAGCTAAATACGCTGTTTGCAGTGCCCTCTTTCCCTACTTTTCTGACTTCCATCCATCCATATCTGTGCCCCTCTTATACATTATTCATTTCCACTAAGAGTTAATGGTGAGTACAACCATCCATCCCTAATTCTATAATATTTCTGAGGTGTTCCTCTATGCTCATACATTAATTTCTCATATGGAAGTATTTGGTTTACCGCTTTAAGCCATTGATCCCTTGAGGGGGATATTTGTTGCATCCACTTAAGCACAATTTGCTTAAGTGCCATGAATAGGGTTTCCTGTAGGCAGGTCTTGGTATATCCACTCCACTTCTGGTTCTCGACCAGTCCTAACAGGCAAACTTCTAGAGTGAATGGAATGCGGTCCCCTGGTATGTTCGATAATATATCCAAGACCTATCTCCAGTATCTACTAATACCCGGGCAGGACCACATTAAATGGACGAAATCAGCCCATGGTTGATAACACCTCTCACAGTCCGCGGATGCCGTTCGTCCCATTGAGTTTAAATTACGTGGTGTGAGATTGGCTTGATGTATTATATACAGCTGTGTCAATCTATTGTTACTTGCAGGTGATACTCTCAAATGTAATTTACACGCCTCCTTCCATATCTCTTCTGTCATAGATGTACAGACTGCCACTTCCTTTTAATCAGTAGCGGAGCATCCCGTATCTCGGCCTGCATCAAATATGTGTATAATTTAGATACTAATCCCCTTGGTCCCTGAGTTCCTAATATTCCAATAAGAGGGAATTTTGATATACTGACATTATAACTACCAAACTGAGCCTGTAGTGCATGCCTTAATGGTAGGAATCTGTAAAAAAATATAACTGCTAGGTTATATTGTGTTTTTATAGAATCAGTTGAGCATATATTCCCACTTTTATAAACCTGATCCAGTACTACTATTCCTTTTTGCGTCCAAAATATATTATCTTGCAGTGTACTTAAGGAAGTAAAGCCTCTTGAAAAAAAAAAAATACACCCTGCAAGGCAAAGGCATAATGAGCTAGTATGCATAGCATACTAGCTCATTATGAATTACTTACCTGAGATCGAAGCCCCGGCATCGGCCCTCATTTGCCTCCTCCGACGCTGCCATCTATCCCGGAAAGACTTCCGGGTATCGCCGCTCCAGCGCTGTGACTGGCTGGAGCCGCGATGACGTCACTCCCACGCATGCACGCTGGTGCCGCCACCAACGGCATGATAGCTGTTAGAAACGGCACGCTCAGTGCGCCTGCGTCCAAAGTCTACAGCGCATGTGCAGTAGACATCGGTGCTGCTATTCCTGCAATTATCTCCTAAACCTTTTAGGTTTGGGAGATATTTCTTGTACCTACAGGTAAGCCTTAATCTAGGCTTACCTGTAGGTTAAAGTGGTTGTAATGGGTTTGCAACCACTTTAATTGCTCAAATAAGGGATTATTTCACATAGGTAGCTTGGATAGGATGTCCCTAAATCCTGTTAGCTTTTTAACCTCCGATCGTGCCAAAGAGAGCATGGGAATCTTTACCCTTGGTAATTGTAGATATCGTGACTCAAGCCCTATCAATAGATTCTCGGCCTGGACAATCCTTAAGAGGTACTTCTCCACTACCAGGCTTTGTTCCTGTATCAACCAAGTACGTAGATGTCTTAATTGCCCCGCAAGGTAGTACAGGTACATATCTGGCAGAGCCAGTCCTGCCTCTGATTTTGGCCGCTGTAGTGTTGTAAGGTTTATTTTGCATCTGCTATTAGCCCATATAAATTTAATAAATTGAGAGTTCAAGCTTTTAAAAATCTTTTTAGGCACTACCACTGGGGAGTGTGAAAAAATATATAAACACTTTGGTAATAAAATAATTTTATTTTTATTTAATTTTAAGTTTATTCTGCCCACCACTGACAATGACAACTTACTACGGATCCTCAGCTTACATTTAATATGTTCCATCAATGGATTTACATTGGCCACCAATGCATCCGAGGGTTGTCTTGTTATAACAAAATATAAAGAGGGAGACAAAGCTCTCTCTAATGAAAAATTGGATTTTGAGAGGAGATGGTGTATCTGTTTAAGGTGTAAAATATAAATTGTCTTGTTATGTAGATTCCTAAGTATTTAAAGGAGTCCACTATTTTAAGTGGGGCATCTATCCTTTCCTCTGTTTCTGATTCTTGCTGCAATGGCATAAGAAAGGACTTCTGCCAGTTAAGCTTAAGCCATGAGTACTGACCAAAAGTGTCTATTATACTCATTGCCTTTCCCAGTGTGCTCTGCATATCCCGCATATACAATATAATATCATCAGCATAAAGTCCAAGCTGTTCTATGTTATCATCCAACTCTATCCCCTGGTATTCTTCAGTTTGCTGTAACCGTAGGGCCAACGACTCTATTGTAATAGCAAACAAAAGAGGGGATAATGGGCATCCCTGCCTCATGCCCCTAAATACATTTATTGACAGGGTCAGTATTCCACAGCTCTAGCTGTATCAAGAGATCCCAGGGCACCCGTCTCTGGAATATATTCCCGCATTTGTACCACCAATTGCGTTCTGCGTATATTTATTGATGTTGATTTACCTGCTATGAAACATGTCTGGTCTCTATGGATTATAGATGTTATTACGGTGTTTAATCTCCTGGCCAATATCCTACCCAAAATGTTATCG
This sequence comes from Aquarana catesbeiana, assembly GCF_042186555.1. NCBI lineage: Eukaryota > Metazoa > Chordata > Amphibia > Anura > Ranidae > Aquarana > Aquarana catesbeiana. The sequence goes on from NC_133324.1 coordinate 649,255,388, forward strand.
TCACAATTTAACAAGGATATTGGCCTATATTAGGTACATTCATATAGGTCCTTATCAGGTTATGGAATTAAAATGCAATTAACAACAGGCCTGATTCTGTGATGGACCTCACTGCATGGGCTCAGGAATATTTTCAAAAATCACTGTCTGTGAACACAGTTCGCCGTGCCATCCAAAAATGCAAGTGTAAAGCTCTAGCATGCAAAGAAAAAGCCATATCTGAACATGATCCAGAAACAGCACCATCTTCTCTGGGCAAAACTGGTATGCTGCAAAGTCAAAAACTGTTCTGAGGTCAGACTAATGGAAATTTGACATTCTTTTTGGCACAACGTCCTGCGGACTGAAGCAGAGAGGGGCTTCCGACTTGTTATCAGTTCAAAAGCCTGCATCTCTGATAGTATGGGGTGCCTTAGTATGTATGGAATGGGCAGCTTGCACATCTGGAAAAGCACCTTCAATGCTAAAAGATATATCAAAGGTTTAGAGCAGCATATGCTCCCATCCAGATTACATCTTTTTCAGAGAAGGCCTTGCATATTTCATCATTTTCATCAGTGCTAAACCTCATACTGCATCTGAGACAACAGCATGACCTTGTGGTAGAAGAGTCCAGGTGCTTAATTGGCCTGCCTGCAGTCGAGACCTTCACCAATTGAAAATATTTGGCTCATCTTTAAACAAAAAATATGACAAAGAAGGAGGGATGTTGAGCAGTTACAATCCTATATCAGGTAAGAATGGGACAACATTCCTCTGCCAGAACTCCAGCAACTGGTCTCCTCAGTTGCCAGACATTTATAGAATGTTGTTAAAAGAAGAGGGGATGCTACACCATGGTAAACATGGCTCTGTCCCAACTTTGAGTCACGTTGCTAACATCAATTTCAAAATGACCTTATTTCTTTCTTAAAATGGTACATTTTCTCAGTTTAAATACGTGATATGTTTTCTATTTTCTATAAAAGTGGCTTTATGAGATTTGCAAATTATTGCATTCTGTTTTTATGTCGATTTTACACAGCATCGCAACTTTTTTGGAATTGGAGTAAACACTATACAAGTTCTGGCTACATTAGTACTAAAATGTCACAGCTTTATTTGCTTCACACATGATTGTGTCACCGTCTATCAACCTCTTATGATGATAGGCTTTAAACGAAAGGCAACTCCTTGTGTATTGTAATTAGTATTTGCAGTTTCCTTTAAAAATAGATTTTAGTCTTTCTCTGAAAAAAAAATACTACTTTGTCTACAGAACATGAAAAAAAATGAAGTCTGCTTCATTACAACAAAACTAGAAATCTGCTACCACCAAGTGGTACGTTAAGGAAGTTCACAACAAAATACTTCCAAAATGAAAAACAATTGAGGGTCTTACATTTTAGCAATTATATTGCACAGTTACATATAAACTTATTTCAGAATTTGAGGCAAATACCAATTATCACTTCATATCCATAACCGATAGCATTTTCTGTGTATTATAGTCAGATCAGTGAAAGGGTAAGGTCAAATTGGTTGCTCTGGTTTGCTGCCGTTTACACTTTGGTTTATCACTTATTAATAAAAGATGACTGCTCTTTGAAACCATGGAGGTTATAAATAAGAGACACTGCTGATCTCCCCTAAAGAAGAATTCCGGGATAAACCTAACTACTCTTAAAACTGCCCCCTCCCCCCTCGAAACACCTATACTTTCTAACCTGTCCAAGAAAGATCTATATAATTAACTATTGATCTCCCATGTGTCAGCCAGAGCCGGATGCAGGGAAAAGGAGAGGGAATTCTCCAATGATGGTTGGTAATGCCTGGGAGTGGTGACGTCAGCCATGGGCTTCAATGGCTCATATGTTGCTGGCGCTTCCTCCTCTCCCCTGCAGTGGTGCTGGCTGACACATGGGAACGAAGTGGCCTGAAAATAGGTAAGTATATGCGTCTTTCTTTTACAGGTTAATAAATATAGGTGTTAGAGGGGGGAGGTAACAGTTTTAAAGGAGAAGTACAGCCAAAGCTCATTAGGCTGTACTTCTCCTGTGGATCACAGGAGTGCAGCTCCTATTGCACTCCTTTGACCTGTTTTCAGCAGACAGCGGGCTGAAGTTGGTCCAGGCTTGGGAAGGATCGCGACCATATGGTCAGGATCTGCCCACATGCCTGGACCGACACCCGGCTCAGCCACTGAGAGCTTGAGCCCTCTCAACAGCCCACTGCTCCAGTAAATGCGGGGGGTGGGGGGGAGGCAGAGCAGAGAGCTGCTGACTGACAGTCACCAGCTCTCTGCTCAGGGAGTTGTGGGAACTGATAGGGTTATCGCAGAATTCCACTTTATTATCTTGCTTGTTGCTTAGCTGGTATTGTTATCCCCTGACTTATTGACTAATTGACTACCTAGTCAATGATCCAAGAAGGAAAGTGGTTGGGAGATATATCTTTGGTGAATGCATACTCCTTCTCGGTTAGATGCTTAAGTGTATGTATAGTTGAACCTTTCTTTTCTTTTTGCTTAGAGTAGGAAAAGGTACAAAAAAATCCTGCCAGTATGCAAAAAGCAGACAGAGAGCCATGCCGCACCATGTTCTAACACACACATTCTCCACACCCTGTGCTCCAACTGTCCATAGTTGACATGAAAAAGACACATGTGCAGTATATTTTTCATGTCAACTATGGGCAGTTGGAGCATGAGGGCAGAGAATGGGCATTTAGAGCAAGATGTGACAGCAGTAGCTGTCACGGTAGACAGAAAGCCGCAGCTTAGTTGGAGGAAGACTGTGACCCAGTGACACGGAATAATCATCAGGCCACTGAGACATTAAGCATTAGGAAGGCCTGGAGTACTGCCGTAATGCCTGCATGGGGAAAATTGGACCCCTCGAGTCAGATAAGCTGTTTCATTATTGGCAATATGCTTAATTTGCTGTTTTGGTTGGAGTGTACGTGTGAAACAAATCTGTCATTTTTGACATTCATTCTACTTCATTACTGAGTAATCAACAAAATTCAGCGGTTTTGCTGCCCCTTATTAAACTCCCTGCCTTCATGCAATTGAATTCATAATTATATTGTAACGTTGTCTGGACACTGAAAGACTGCGTATGATTGTGAATTGTATCCAAGTATTCTTGTGTTGGTAATTATTTCACTTTAAAAGCAGTTTTCTGCCAAAGTCTCTAGAAATAAATTGGCCCTGTACCTACAGTAAGCTACAGGATGTAAGCTTAGCCAAAAATATTTTTTTTTTATTAAAAAAATTATTGAAGATTAAAAAACTGCTGTACAAAGTATGAATGCATTAAGATTAAAAAAAAAAAAAAACTTCTGCCTTTACAATCCCTTTAAGTCCTGAGTGCCAGTGACTTCCAGCTCTAGATCTTCAGGCTGTCAATGGCCCTTGGTTTTTGGTCCTTCTAACGACTGTAAAAGAGAGTGCAAATACAGGGCTTCTATATTGTGTTTACATTGGGAGTCTAATGACATCATAGCAATTCCTGCCATTACAGAGTATCATACGGAGCTGCATAGCCAACAATAGATTAATATTAAAAGTGAATCTGCATCTGATCTTTACTGTCCAGATCTAAAAAGCATTATGGATAAAAAGTGTAATAAAATGAAATAAATATACAGAGAGTATGTATATATATATATATATATATATATATATATATATATATATATATATATATATATATATATATATACACATATATATATATATATATATATATATATATATATATATATATATATATATATATATATATATATATATATATATATATATATACATACATATATATATATATATATATACATATATATATGTAGGAAGGCCAGTATGGTGGCCTGAATTTATGGGAGGAGCCCGGTGGGTATTTAAGCAGCCCGCTCACCTGTGGTGCTTGTCGGTTTCCTGTGCGCGATACGTTACGTCACTAGGCCGACTATCCGAATACCAAACGTCCGTAAATCGTTGTCTCGCGAAGTTCCCGCATTTGCTATTTCGTGCTCGAGAGTGTCAGTGTTTACCGATCCGTATCGTTCGTACCACGCGTCTGGCTTGGCTGTCGCAGGTAGGGTCCCGTCGGACTTTTCGTTTTTCATATCATGTCACTAAACCGTGAGTTCAAATTTCGTTTCACCCGCATTTCACAAACTGCAATGTATATCGCTCGTACTTTCGATATGTTACAAATTCGATAGCACAGCGACGCTGACGTCGCTTCATTTCTAGCATGTCGGTATCAGTAGACAGCCATAGCCAGTCGCAATTTTGTAAAAGATCAAATCAAGTTAGTTCGATACCAATCATTTCTCATTTCTGAGACATTTCTAAACTCATTTCGGACATTTCAAATCATTTCTCATTTCTGAAAACATTTCTGAACTCATTTCTGACATTTTCAAATCATTTCTCATTTCAGTCACCTACCGCGCTCCGATTCGAATCCAGTCGCACCAAAGATGCGCCGATTCGTTCCGGTGTGCCCCAGTTATTACGGCCTCATTTCTATACATGCTCCAGAGTTACGTTATTGTCAGTCAATTGTACCTCTGTCATGGTTATCATTTCATTTCCATGTATCACGTCCCGACATGAATTCAGTCGCATGAAAAATGCACCGATTCGTCTCGGCGTGCCCCAGGATTGGCCTCATTTCTATACATGCTCCAGAGTTACGTTTTATCAGTCATTCGTACCTCTGTCATGGTTATCATTTCATTTCCATCTATCACGTTCCGACATGAATTCAGTCGCATGAAATGCACCGATTCATCTCGGCGTGCCCCAGGATTGGCCTCATTTCTATACATGCTCCAGAGTTACGTTTTATCAGTCATTCGTACCTCTGTCATGGTTATCATTTCATTTCCATGTATCACGTTCCGACATGAATTCAGTCGCATGAAATGCACCGATTCATCTCGGCGTGCCCCAGGATTGGCCTCATTTCTATACATGCTCCAGAGTTACGTTTTATCAGTCATTCGTACCTCTGTCATGGTTATCATTTCATTTCCATGTATCACGTCCCGACATGAATTCAGTCGCATGAAAAATGCACCGATTCGTCTCGGCGTGCCCCAGGATTGGCCTCATTTCTATACATGCTCCAGAGTTACGTTTTATCAGTCATTCGTACCTCTGTCATGGTTATCATTTCATTTCCATGTATCACGTTCCGACATGAATTCAGTCGCATGAAATGCACCGATTCGTCTCGGCGTGCCCCAGGACTGGCCTCATTTCTATACATGCTCCAGAGTTACGTTTTATCAGTCATTCGTACCTCTGTCATGGTTATCATTTCATTTCCACGTATCACGTTCCGACATGAATTCAGTCGCATGAAATGCACCGATTCGTCTCGGCGTGCCCCAGGATTGGCCTCATTTCTATACATGCTCCAGAGTTACGTTTTATCAGTCATTCGTACCTCTGTCATGGTTATCATTTCATTTCCATGTATCACGTTCCGACATGAATTCAGTCGCATGAAATGCACCGATTCGTCTCGGCGTGCCCCAGGATTGGCCTCATTTCTATACATGCTCCAGAGTTACGTTATCAGTCATTTGTACCTCTGTCATGGTTATCATTTCATTTCCACGTGTCACATTCCGACATGAAATCAGTCGCATGAAAATGCACCGATTCGTCTCGGCGTGCCCAGGATTGGCCACATTTCTGACACATGCTCCAGAGTCCAGATCATAGCTAATCGCAGACATCGGGGGATTGATCCACATCTCTGTCATGCAATTTCTACCATTTCACTCCCACAACGCATCACCGTTTCGAAACCAGTCGCATCTGAGGTGCACCGATTCGTCACGGCATGCATCACTGGTTCCGATCGCATTTCATACCTATACCAGAGCTCGGTTGGTTGCCAGTCGCTAACACGGCACAACCAATTCGAGCCGCGGTCAAAACAATCATTTCTCTCATGTCATTTAATACTGCACTCCTATTCGAATCCAGATGCATCAAACAAGCACCGATTCGTCCCAGGAGCACCAATATTTTCAGTTGCCCCATTTCAATACATGCTCCAGAGCCCGGTTCACGGTCGAACAAATCGTGACACGACCAGGCCGCACCTCTGTCATGCAGTTCATTCATTTCACAATCAAAGCAAACATTTCGAATCATTTCATTGTCACAAGATTGCAAGCATCATACAAATCACTGCTTCAAGTTACTTAGCAATCCCTTCACGAATTGTCACCTTTTCATTTTCCTCAAAAAAAAAAAAAAAAAAAAAAAAAAAATCCATACCTATACCAGAGCTCGGTCGGTTGCCAGTCGCAAAACACGGCACAACCAATTCAAGCCTCGGTCAAGGTAAACATTTCTCTCATTTCATTTCATGCTGCGCTCCGATTCGAATCCAGATGCATCAAACAAGCACCGATCCGTCCCGGTGTGCACCAATGTTTCTTCTGTTGCCTCGTTTCAGTGCATGCTCCAGGGCCCGGTTCACGGTCGCATCAGTCACGACACGGCCAGGCCGGACCTTTGTCATGCAGTTCAGTCATTTCAAACATCAAGGCAAACATTTCGAATCATTTCGTTCTCACAAAAAAAAAAAAAAAAATATACGAGCTCAAAAACAGGATATTCTCATCAGATCAAATCATGTCACAGGCCGGCAGCGAAGACTTCACGGCCCCTCTGTCGGCTTTCACACAGGCCTCATTTCACTACCTCACAGTACGTACGAATGTGGGAATATTCGTTCAGCAGCCATCGACGAACAAACCATAGATCGGCTCTTACAAACAGAACTAGACCGAGAGTACGTTATAGGCCTTTCACTCAGCCCCCTTTCAGCACTTGGAGAGTCAGCCCTATTTGGGGCTCGTCAAGGGCAAATTCACAAATAAATTACGTTTGGGGTACCGCCTGTCTGCGCCTCATTCTTCCCACATCCCCAGTCTCAATTCCCTGATTCCCTCCGAAGAATTCTCCCTAAAATATTCCTCCGTAGACATGCCGATACAAGCAGTCATCAAAGCAGGTACAGGCGCCTGGCTTTCCAAAACCGACATCTTGGATGCCTTTAAGCTCCTGCCTATCCATCCATCCCTTTGGTGCTGGCATGGCATCAAGTGGAAGGAGGCATATTATTTGGCCACAAAACTGACGTTCGGTTCGAAGAGCAGCCCTTGGCTCTTCGACACATTCGCTCAGTCTCTTGCTTGGATACTGTTACACAAGGCTCAGTGACAAAAGTCATCCATTACCTGGACGACTTCCTACTAATGGAACCTCCCAGCAAGCCCCCAGGAGACCTCGACAAACTCAGAGCGATATTCGGAAAACCCAATCTTCCCATCACCAAGCACAAAGTAGAAGGCCAGCACATAACATCACCTTTCTCGGGGGCCAACTTAGACACCTGCGCTATGCAAGCCAGTCTCCCCCTCGACAAACTAACCCGCATTAAGGCGGTCCTTCACAAATTCACCCACACCAAGGGGTGTACCAAGAAGCAGTTGCAATCTCTCCTGGCAATGCTGAATTTCGCCATACGAATTATTCCACAAGGCCGCACCTTCGTGTCACGCCTGCTGAGATTCCTGCCAGAAACACAAGACCCCGGTCAGATCTTAAATCTAGACTCCGCAGCAATAGCGGACCTATCTATGTGGGACGAATTCCGTCCTCCCGGAATGGCATATCCCTAATTATACCCATGGTATCAGCCCTGTCACCCCAGGTGGTGACAGACGCTGCAGCCACCACAGGTTTCGCTGCAATTTTTGGCCATCATTGGTTTTCAGGACCCTGGCCTCAACAGATACTGTTGATACCCGGCTTATTCAAAACATCTTCCCTCCTCGAACTCTACCCCATGGTGGCAGCTGCACAACTCTGGGGTCACCATTGGACAGGGCAAACCGTAATCTTCACCACCGACAATCAGGCCACGGCAGACATCAACAAAGGCAGGTCCAATTCCCCAGCAGTCATGTCCTTCCTGCGCAGATTGGTACAACTGTTCTTACAGCATCAGTTTAACATACACTGTGCATTTATTCCAGGCAGACACAATTAGCTGCTGACGCACTGTCACGTTCTAACTACACCTCCTTTCCAAACAGGTTCCCGGAGCCGATCCAGTGTCGGCCCCTATCCCTGCCTGGTCACAACTGACCCTGGACTAGTTTAACATTTACAAGGAGCAACGCAGCTCATCAATCACTCACTCTCTCATAACACACTCAAAGCCTACCAGACAGCTTGAAAGGCGTTCAATAAATTTCTCACATCCTGCCGTAAAGGACCAATAGATGTCAAACAGGTATTGGCCTGCATTTCATACTGCCACACTCAGCTGACCTTATCTTACAATACCATTCGGCTATACCTAGCCGGCATACAACATTTCGTGACCCTGGAAGACCCCACAAAATCTTCACTGTTCTCATCACACGCTATACGAGCCATCCTAAGGGGCATCCAGAAACAACAACCAGTGATTAGTACTAAGCGCTTACCCATTACGGGGCCCATCTTCAGGGATATGTCGACTATTCTGGCTACTTCGCCATTCGGTCTCCTGCCCAGCACGGTCCTACAAGCAGCCATATAGTTGGCTTACTACGGGTTCACCTATAACCACCCCACAGACCAAGTATTACGCAGACGGCACTTGCTTCGCCACCAAGACCATTTCATCCTTCACCTCGAGGTTTCTTAAACCCAGGAAACAGGCTCTGGAGTGGACATTTCACCTCTACAGAACCAATAACAGCTGGTGTCCAGTCACCGTACTTAACCGTCTCCTCTCACTCCTGCCTGAACAATCGGACACCAGTCCTCTTCTACCATTCCCAGTTAAACCCTTAAACGCATGTCACTTTGTAAAACACATAAGGATACTTCTCCGCAATCTTCACCTTAAACCCAGTCAGTACTCCGGACACTCCTTCCGCATCGGAGCAGCCTCCGCAGCAACCCGCCAGGGGGTTCCAGACCACATCATCAAAAGACCAGGCAGATGGAAATCAGCCTGCGTCGCCCGGTATATACCCAATCCTCAAGTAGAGATGGCACAGGCATTCTCCAAATTGGCTCAATGAATACCTGAAAACCAATTATATATTATATCCCTACCTGAATGTTTTTGCCCCCTTATTTTGGCATACCGGCCATTAGACCAAGGCACACTTTCAGGTCCATTTCATATGGTAAGTCCACACTTCCAGGTCTATTTCCGATGGTAAGTCTTATCTTTATTATTAAGTGTTATCTATGTCCATATCGGACATAGGGCTCCGACCATAAGTAGGAAGGCCAGTATGGTGGCCTGAATTTATGGGAGGAGCCCGGTGGGTATTTAAGCAGCCCGCTCACCTGTGGTGCTTGTCGGTTTCCTGTGCGCGATACCCACCCTCCCATCCCCATTTCAAGGCATTCATTTCATTTCATTCATTTCATCTCATTTCTCTCTACAGAATAATCATTTCTTAAAATCAGGGTATGCCCCCTTATTTTGGCATACCGGCCATTAGACCAAGGCACACTTTCAGGTCCATTTCATATGGTAAGTCCACACTTCCAGGTCTATTTCCGATGGTAAGTCTTATCTTTATTATTAAGTGTTATCTATGTCCATATCGGACATAGGGCTCCGACCATAAATATATATATATATATATATACATATATATATATATATATATATATATATATATAGCTGCAAAGGGTGGGCCAACTTAAAGTTCATGTGCATGTTCATGTGCATGTAAAGGCTGGTGTCCCAATACTTGTGGTAATATAGTCTATATGTATGTATGTATATATGTATATATATATATATATATATATATATATATATATATATATATATATATATATATATATATATACATATATATATATATATATATATATATATATATATATATATATATATACACATATATATATATATATATATATATATACATATATATATATATATATATATATATATATATATATATATATATATATATATATATATATATATATATATACATATATACATACATACATACATATACATATATACACACAGACTATATTACCACAAGTATTGGGACACCAGCCTTTACATGCACATGAACATGCACATGAACTTTAATAGCATCCCAGTCTTAGTCCGTAGGGTTCAATATTGAGTTGGCCCACCCTTTGCAGCTATAACATCTTCAACTCTTCTGGGAAGGATGTCCACAAGGTTTAGGAGCATGTCTATGGGAATGCTTGACCATTCTTCCAGAAGCGCATTTGTGAGGTCAGGCACTGATATTGGATGAGAAGGCCTGGCTTGCAGTCTCAGCTTTAATTCATCCCAAAGGTGTTCTGTCGGGTTAAGTGCAGTCAGTCAAGTTCCTCTACCCCCAAACTTGCTCATCCATGTCTTTATGCACCTTGCTTTGTGCACTGGTCCAAATCATTTGGTGGAGGGGGGATTATGGAGTGGGGTTGTTTTTCAGGGGTTAGGCTTGGTCCCTTAGTTCCAGTGAATGGAACTCTTAAGGCGTCAGCATACCAAGACATTTTGGACAATTTCATGCTCCGAACTTTGTGGGAACAGTTTGGGGGATGGCCCCTTCCTGTTCCAACATGACTGCGCACCAGTACACAAAGCAAGGTCCATAAAGACACAGATGAGCAAGTTTGGGGTGGAGGAACTTGACTGGCCTGCACAGAGTCCTGACCTCAACCCAATAGAACACCTTTGGGGTGAATTAGATCGGAGACTACAAGCCAAGCCTTCATGTTCAACATCAGTGCCTGACCTCACAAATGCGCTACTGGAAGAATGGTCAAACCTTCCCATAGAGACACTCCTAAATATTGTGGACAGCCCTCCCAAAAGAGTTGAAGCTGTTATAGCTGCAAAGGGTGGGCCAACTCAATATTGAATGTTCATGTGCGTGTAAAGGCAGGCGTCACAATACTTTTGGTTATATAGTGTATATATACATATATATATTTTTTTATTATTATTATTTATTTATTAACACCCAGGTGGCAACAATAATGTCAGATGATCTGATGATCTGTATGACATTTGCATTTACTGCACAAATATCAAATGCTCACATACAGTAAGTGAATGCAATATTATTAGTATTTTTAGTGGTTGCAAACCTGTGAAAATGTTGTTGTTGTGCTAATATGTGCCCTTGCGGGTTTTTTCAAAATTGTTACTATTTACTACGCTAGGTTCACACCTATGTGTTTGCTGTGACTTGGGGTTATGCAGGCACAGCAACCCATTCATTTGAATGGGCTGCTGTACCTGCAGGAAAAGCAGGGAAAAGGTCCCCACACCTTTTAAAAAACATGGCCTCAGGGAAATCACGTGGTATAATGTGAGGAAACGAGACATCGCCATAACAAAAAAACATTCTGCAACTCGAGGGGATTTAGGGAGAAAAATTCCCGGGCACTCAAGTGATTAAACTGCAGCAATGTAGGTCTGTAAAAATGACAGATCCTGCCTCTTTTTCTGACGATGACATGAAAAGGGGCCATATTTCAGATAACACCAGATCTATATTCAAAATGGTCCAAGTATAATGTACCCCAGAAAGCACCCTTATATCTCTGCAGACAAGAAGAGGAATACACACACACTCTCCAAACCGCATCCAATAATGGGTGTGGTCAAATGTCACTAAAAGTGGGAGGGTCTTAAAGGAGTGCATTACATACAGAGTGCAGAGTTTGGGAAGGGGGGTTACAAACAGAGTGCAGTGTTCGGGGGTGTGCTGCATACAGAGTGCAGAGTTTAGCCCTCTTCCACAGTTGCTCACCTCTGCATCCCCCATGCACATCTAACTTTCACTCCTTTTCAGCTCTGACCTCTGCATGCAATGCCCCCCACTTCTCTGCCCCCCATCTTCTCCCCTCCTCCTTAAAAGCTCCACCATCTTCCACGTCTTACTTTTGTTTCTGTATTAGGCTGGAGCACCCAGTCAGCTTTAGCACCTCCCCACACACTGCAGTTGGCTCCACCTCTCTCACTTGCGGTGAGATCATTCGGGGAGGGGGGGGGTCACCATCTGCACTGCACCCCGGGCACCTGAATCTCCCTTGACCTCATCCTGCTTTGAGTGGGGGCCATTTAGGAGATCAGATCTCTGGGAGCCATTGAGAGACAAGCTGTCACTTGTAAACACAGAAGCCAGGCTTCTGTGTTTACAAGTAATAGTGGTGAGCAGGGAGGAGAGGGCCTGAGCCAGAGGTGGTGGAACTGAGTTCCACCAAGTTCCAGCTGAAAAAAAGTCCTGAACTACAGTATATGTCAAACTTACTTGAGCCTTTCCATGTTTTCATATAATATATACTGCAATAAAATATCTTTTTTTTTTTTCTAACCACTTCCGGACCGCCCACCGCGCATTTACTGCGGCAGGGCGACCCGGCTGCGTGAAACAACGTACCTGTATGTTGTTTCCACTTTGGGGTCTGGGGCCCGCGATGGCCGCCAGGACCCAGACCCCAAAGAGGAAGTAACATACAGGTACGCCAATCATTCACTGGACAGGCAGAAAGGTGGTCTGCCTATGTAAACAAGGCAGACCGCCGTTCTGTCAGAGAGGAAGAGAGAGATCTGGTGTTTCTGCTAATCAGGAACATAGATCTCTCTCTTCCTCCAGTTAAACCATAAATCACTCCCTAGGCGCACACTTAACCGTTTGGTCGCCCCTGATGTTAACCCCTCCCCTGCCAGGGTCAGTTATACAGTGACAGTGCATGATTTTAGCATTTATTTTTTTTTTAGCACTGATCACTGTATATTGTAATATACGCTTATTGGGATTTTTTTTTTTACCAAAAACATGTAGCAGAATACATATTGGCCTAAATTGATGAATAAATTAGATTTTTTTACATTTTTTTATTGGATGTGTTTTATAGGAGAAAGTAAAGGAAAAAATATTTTTCAAACTTGGTCTTTTTTTGTTGATAGCGCAAAAAAAATAAAAACCACAAAGGTGATCAAATACCACCAAAAGAAAGCTCTATTTGTGGGAAAAAAAAGGATATAGATTTTGTTTGGGTACAGTGTCTTGTGAACGCGCAATTGTCAGTTAAAGCAACGCAGGGCTGTATCGCAAAAAATGGCCTGGTCATGAAGGTAAACCTTCTGGGGCTAAAGTGCACACATTTGTTAGATTACTAGCTTATATAAAATGCACACATTATTAAATGCACACATTTTAAATGCACACATTCGTTAGATTACTAGCTTATATATTTATAGCTTATTATTATATGCCTTTATCTAGCAGAATAAATTCTATAGCAGATGCTGGCCTAGTTCATTTTGTACAAACTCAGTGTTCTTCTGCATATTCTACAAATCAATAAAAAATCACTGAGATAATTAAGAATGAATGTATTTCAAGTAAACTACAGATTGATCTTTTTCTTTTTTTAAAGCATTTCAGCTTGCGCTGTGCATTGCTTGTTGCAGTTATTTAAGTTTATTTCTAATCATATGGGCCTGGAATTCACAAGTTCCACTCTCGTAGTTAATGATTGTATTTCAGCACCATGAACAGCCAAATTGACTTTACCTTCTTCTCTTCCTGTAATACGATTACTTCGTGATAGCGTGGAATGAATGGCTCATATTTTTTCTTGTCTTCCTTCTTGGAGTTGACATTCTCATAATGCAGTGCACTTTCCCTTTAGAAAGTTCAAAGAAAGATTTATGAGTCTGCAGTTCAGATTGCACAGACATCTAAACAAGTACAGAGAGAAAGCCTTTCCCCCTTATGTTTACAGGCTCTAATGGGGGCCAGATCACTCACTAATGGAGACTCACGCACTTACGCTGAAGGATGCAGTCACTGGGGTCTACTGAAAATGAATTTGCTGATACATGCGAATTGTAATGCTACCGCTATTTACAGGCACACAATGCTTAAAATATATGAAAATTGAAACGTAACAAGTAGGGCAACTTCATCCCAAATCTTTTTGTGCTTTCTGGATGCAGGTTTCATTTGGCTTGGTTCACATCTGTGCAGCTGCATGCTGCGTGTCAGCTAGCTTATTCATTTCAATGGGCTGCCCTACCTGCGAGAAACGCAGGAGAAAGAAGTCCTCACCCTTTTTTTTTTTTTTTTAATAGCGCCGCGCTATTAAACCATGTAACCATGATGTTGCGGCACCATGAGGTTTGGGTGTGTGAAAATTCACACATCTTCTGATGTATGGGGGTGTCATTAGAAATTATTGGCACACCCATGCGTCTGCTACAGCTACAGAGCAACACATTTTTCTGCACATTGGGAACGAGCACGCTCCCGTCAAGCAGTAGTGTGAACCAAGCCTTATCGGCTGTTTTACAATTTTATAGGACATTATTCTGGGCTCTTAAAGTAAGACTAAGGGCATTTTTTTTAGTTTTAGATGGAGTGAAGAAGAATAAGAACACCAGTCAGTTTTTATTGCTGTCTGTGCTCCCTGTAAGGCTAATGCCCTGTGCGCGCGACCGGTTTTCCCGTCATAAAAAACTCTGAAGGTTTTTCCGACAGGGTTCCGACGGAATTCCGCTCAAGCTGTCTTGCTTACACACGGTCACACCAAATTCCGACCTTCCAGAACGCGGTGACGTACAACACGTAGGACGGGACTAGAAAACAGAAGTTAAATAGCCAGTAGCCAATAGCTTCCGTCTCATACTTGCTTCTGAGCATGCATCGTTTTTGGTACATCGGAACAGCATACAGATGAGCAGTTTTCCTGATAGGAATTGGTTCCGTCGGAAAAATTTAGAACATTTTCTCTTTCTAGGTCCGTAAGAATTTTCGACGTAATAAGTCCGATGGGGCATACACACGATCGGAATATATGATGAAAAGCTCCCGTCTGACTTTTTCTGTCGGACATTCCGCTCGTGTGTACGCGGGATTAGTTCAAACTGGCTTAAGAACAAGCATTTGAGAGGCGATTGACAAGCGTTTAAAAGATTCAAAAGACAGCACATTGTGCTGTTCACATTACAAAAACATGAGGCATTAGCGTTGCTTCACTTCAAAATTGAAGCTTCATGTCAAGTCAGGAGGCGTTGAAGCTTTTCAATGCCTCCTATTCAAGTCAATGGTAACGCTCCGCAAAAGCTTGGCAGCCGTTTTTGACGCGGTTTTGGGGCGGTTGCAGAGAGTTCAAATCTGTCACTTTCCATCGTGGAGCAGTTTTAACGCTCATCAAATGCTACCAAACCGCGCATAGGGCATTTAGGGAGCATTTTAACACTTGTAAAACGCCCTATTCTAAAGCTCATTGATGCCTGTCTGATGCCCATACTAATGCTTTACAAACGCTATAGGAGCGTTTGTTGAGTGTCAGTAATTTAGCAAGTGTGAACAAGCCCTTAGGGAGATTCACCCTCTCTATTTGTCATGTTTACTGTTATCATCAAAAGGGAAAATGAAATAAATTCCTGAACTTTGCATTGTAACCAGAGCAAATGGGACCCTGGCGAACACTTTGGAGGGATCTCCTCTCACTTCCTGGCTATGGAACAGGCAGTGAGGAGAAATCTCAATAGGACACATATGGTTGAAAAAACTACAGGGGGTTTAACCTTCCCTTACACTATTAAAAATGAAAAAAGTGCCTTTAGTTCTACTTTAGATTCCAGTCTATTTAGTATTAATTTTCCCCTAAACATAGATTACAGGCCAGTTTTTGTGGAAGAGTTTTGTCTTCTGTTTCTGAGTTTTCTATAGATGCCCAAAGTTTCTCACAAGGAAGGTTTCTTTTGTTTCTGACCAAACTGATATAGGTATGTATGGGCTGGTATGACTGTGAGAGTCACTGGAAAGTAAAGTAGCTCTACCAAGGCAGAGATTGATGTGATAAGGTACCCCGTAAGGCTCTGCATACTATGTTAAAAAGTTAAACTGCATGGAAGAAACCTGCTGCTTGTCATTCTGGTGCTTCATTTTTGCAAGAAACACTATATATTATGTTCTCCTTTAACTTTGTGTAAAGTCAGATTATTATTTGGGCTCTTAACTTCTGTGCAGATATACAGTAGGTATCATTGGAAGTACCTAGTTTTATTAAAAATAATACCTATTTCCTCTTTCCATAATACAATGCAGTTTAGTTTTCGGATGCACATTCACTTGACATGCATGTGTCAGGACTTTTTGTTGGGACAGTCAACATTCGTAACAGCTTGAACATGTTTTCTCTATCCGATACAGTTCATGCTTGAGGTGATTGTAGACATATTAGTTACAAAACCAATTGAGTACAGTCCGTGATATTTTTTTTTGCACTAACATACAGATTTTCGGGACAAGTTTTCGGGTGTACCCCCTTATTCTATTGCTTGGACCTTAAAGAAGGGGGCACACCTTTAAAACTAGTCAAGAAAATTTTGATGTCTGCGAAAATTTAAAAATGTATCATGGACAGTACCCAATTCGTTTTAATACAGTTTAAACAGCTATGCAGCTATAGTAGATCACTGAAATAGAAATACAGAACAGTCCACATTTCACATTTGGTGGGGATGTGTAAAAATCCAAGAATTTTGGAAGGGGATAGTTAGGATGGTACAAGAAATTTCTGCTTCTGAAATACCCGGAGATCCATGGATATGTTTGTTTCACGGTACAGTGAGTTCAATAGGACAGTATAGGATAACATTTATTCCCCCATTTTTTGAATGCAGCCAAATGACTAATTCCAAAGTTCTGGGGCTTGCAAGAGATTCCATCAATGGGAGATTGGCCAAGGAGGGTGAAATATATCTGTACCATGGAAGAACTATATCACTCAAGTGAGGACTTGATAGAAACATTTTCAAGGTCTTGGGGGGGTGGTTTGAGTTGAAAAAACTGAAAAAATGTGGAGTTGATGGGTAGATAGAAAGAATGAGAAGAGGAAAGGAAGATTTTGAAGATGTATTAGATATCATATTTTTGTGAGGGAGGTGGAATTAGGTTAGAAATAATTTTAATGACGTTGTATATAAGATAGTATATATGTTATGTAAGAAAATTAAATAAAGATAAAATAAATACATAAAACACCCCATGTTAAAATGTCAGGTTTCTGTGATTTAAAAAAAATGAGACAAAGATAAATCATTTCAGAACTTTATCCACCTTTAATGTGACCCATAAACTGTACAACTCAGTTGAACAACAAACTGAAATCTTTTAGGCAGAGGGAAGTAAAAATTAAAAAAATAAAATAATATGGATGCATAAGTGTGCACACCCTTAAACTAATACTTTGTTGAAGCACCTTTTGATTTTATTAAAGCACTCAGTCTTTTTGGGTATGAGTCTATCAGCATGGCACATCTTGACATGGCAATCTTGGCACACCCTTCTTTGCAAAAACACTCCAAATCTGTCAAATTGCAAGGGCATCTCCTGTGCACAGCCCTCTTTAGATCACCCCACAGATTTTCAATTGGATTCAGGTCTGGGCTCTGGCTGGGTCAATTCAAAGCTTTAATCTTCTTCTGGTGAAGCCATTCCTTTGTTGATTTGGATGCTTTGGGTCGTTGTCATGCTGAAAGATGAAGTTCCTCTTCATGTTCAGCTTTCTACCAGAAGCCTAAAGGTTTTGTGCCAATATTGACTGGTATTTGGAACTGTTTATAATTCCCTCTACCTTGACTAAGGCCCCTTTTTCAGCTAAAGAAAAACAGCCCCAAAGCATGATGCTGCCACCACCATGCTTGACTGTGGGTATGGTGTTTTTTTGGTGATGTGCAGAGTTTTTGCGCCAAACATATATCTTTTGGAATTATGGCCAAAAAGTTCAACCTTGGTTTCATCAGACCATAACATATTAACCCACATGCTTCCTCTCATGTGTCTTTTTGCAAAATTTAGCCGAGCTTGGATGTTTTTCTTCATAAGAAAAGTCTTCTGTCTTGCCACTCTACTCCATAGCCCAGACATATGAAGAATACAGGAGATTGTCACATGTACCACACAGCCAGTACTTGGCAGATATTCTTGCAGCTCCTTTAATGTTGCTGTAGGCCTCTTGGCAGCCTCCCTGACCAATTTTCTTCTCGTCTTTCATCAATTTTGGAGGGACATCCAGTTCTTGGTAATGTCACTGTTGTGCCATATTTTCTCCACTTGATGATGACTGTCTTCACTGTGTTCCATGGTATATCTAATGCCTTGGAAATTCTTTTGTACCCTTCTCCTGACTGATACCTTTTAACAATGAGATCCCTCTGATGCTTTGGAAGCTCTCTGTGGACCATGGCTTTTGCTGTAGGATGTGCTAAGAAAATGTCAGGAAAGACCTACTAGAACAGCTGAACTTTTTTGGGGGTTAATCAGAGGCACTTTAAATGATGGCAGGTGTGTACTAACTTCATTTTAACATGAGTTTTAATGTGATTGCTTGATTCTGAACACAGCTACAGCCCCAGTTATAAGAGGGTGTGCACACATATGTAAAAACATTATTTTATTTTTTTTATTTTTACTCCCCTCTAAAAGATTTCAGTTTATTTTGCAATTGAGTTGTATAGTTTATAGGTCACATTAAAGGTGCAAAAAGTTCTGAAATTATTTATCTTTGTCTCATTTTTTTACATCACAGAAACCCGACAATTTTAACAGGGGTGTGTAGACTTTTTATATCCATTGTGTGTGTGTGCGTGTATATATATATATATATATATATATATATATATATATATATATATATATATATATATATATACGTATATATATACATATATATATATATATATATATATATACATATATATATATATACACATATATATATATATATATATTTTTTTTTTTTTTTTAATTAAAAAAAATACATATACAATAAATATCCAAAGCACTAGCAGATACATATTGCAAATGTACAGTAAATATTTGCATGGAGGTAGACTAAGGATAATTGTGCAAAATACATAGTCTGTACTTTGCAGTTGATGCATGACTGAACAATGCATTTAACCTGCAGGTGAAAAGAAAACCGTTAACCTGCAAAAAATATTTTTTTAACCTTTAAACACTCCCTAGTAACGTGTATAAAAGGTATCTAAATGTATGTTTCTACACAGAAATTTCCCATTTTACAATGGCAAATGATTTTATGTTTCCATTATCGAAATGAGGGCCAAAATAGGAAGAAGACAATATATGAATAATTAATTTCTAATGAACAAAATTAAATATTTAATTGAACCAATACAGAAGTATAATGTTGCTGCACTGTGTATTAACAATGCTCCTGGAAAAAGGCTGCTACTGTGAAATAAGAAAAAGTAAATGGCTGTATTTTGAATATTGTATTTCTAACCATGAAAACATTGATACTGTTATTTCACTCCCTCTTAAAACAAAATGTTACTTATCTGTTAAATATGCTACTTCTAAAATTTGCACTTTTTATCTTCACAGTTGCTTAGCTGTTTATTGGACTAAAACCTACTTACACCAATTCTAATTCTAAAAGGAATCTATCCATTTTGACAGTCATAGCTTTAGCATTTACACATTTCTGGAGAATTTTTTAGATTTTTTTTTGTTTGTTATATTTGTCTTTTTGGGGAGACTTCTCTTCACTTCCTGTCTCAGAGGCACTACAGGAAGTCAATGGAAATGTTTTCATAGCAAAAGTGTCATCTCATGTTCCAGTGACAACCGTAAAATTTAGATTTTTGTTTCCTTATTTTTGGTCACAAGGACAAATGAAGGTGGTTAATCTCCCCAGCGAATACAATGGCAGCAATAAAAACCTGACAGAGCTTCTAACACTGTCCCACTACTGTATATCCAAAATTAAAAGAAATGTTTTGGCTATGGATGCACTTTAAAAATAAGTCATACTTCTGTTTGAAGCTTGTTAGGTCTTATCAGTGCAGGATATGAAACTTAAGGCTTTTATGACTTACAGAAAAAAACATTCCTGTACATGATTGTGGTTTTGACTACTGCTCTATTTGCAAATTCATACCAGTTTCGTTTTATCTGATTTTCTGGCTATCAAGTGAAAGGACACAATCCCAGGGCATAGTTTGGCTTCAGTTTCTGGCTCTGATCCCTTACTATACTCCTTTTATGAAGGCTATATTATCCATTATGCATTATATGAAAACTGGTTTTGACAGTTCCTATTACAACACTAGCAGTTAAATGCTAGAATATAATTCACAATGCAATAAAATCTGCCACCGCTACAAGCTGGAGCATAAATACCCATCTAAGCGCCTCTTTAGAAAATCAAGCAGCTTTGAATTACTTATTGGAGAAACATAGCAGTAAGTGTCATGTAAGAGTTAATAAAAAAACCTGGGAAAAAATGTCATACATACTGATCTATATCATATTCCCCTGGGCCAGGTCCATCATGCTTTTGAAATTCAGTACGTTTTCCTGAGTACTTTCCAAAGTGCACACCACGGTATTTCAGAGTTGCATATGGTTCATTCTGAAGCAAAAAAAAAACAGAACCAAATGTGTCGTTAAGCTTTATGTGATGGAAGATATCTGTCCTTGAATGTTGGATGTTTTGGGCAGTTCATTGTTAACACAATCCATGCACAATTCTTCATAAATGGGTAATGGACACAACAAATACAATATGAAATAGTTTAGGTCAGAGTTACCTTTATCATAGTAACAAAGAGTCATATTAGATGCAACATGAAAAGCAGAATTTAAAATACACAAATGATGCTAGAACTACATGTCCATTGTTCTAAAAACTGTAAGGATATGATTTCTTGAGGAAAAAAGTTTTAGAAATATGAGTTTACAGCGCTAAATAGAAACGGTAGTCCCAAATTGAAGCTCAATAAGATGGGCTTTTAACAGGATAGCTTTTAAATGCCACAAAACTACAAAAAAACTTAATTAACACCTTTGTGATCTAGTCTAAGCCTGGGTTCACACTGAAGGCAGGTTTGAAATTGTGCGAGTTCAGCTGAACTCACATGATTTCAAACTCGCATTTCAGTCCGACTTCGGGAACGATTTCATGTGTATTGAAATCACCCCCAAAGTCACCAAAAGTAGTGCAGGAACTACTTTTGTGAATCGGTGCGGAGCCGTAAAGTTGGTGTCGCACCAATTCGGACGGTGTCGTGGCTGGCAATGGGTGACAATTTGACATGTCAAATCGCATGTCAAAACGGTCCGATGTGAACAGGGGCTTACTCAACTGTCAAGCAATTCACCCTCCTTTACTGTATTTAAGAAGCTGTCCATGGTGATGGATAGGTGGTATTCTTGTAATTTTTTTTTGGCCATGAAGAATTAGCTCAGTCAAAATGACTCTCTTACCAAGAATAATCTTAGATAGCTCTAAGCTCTAGCTCTAAGCTTTAACCTCAGATAGCTCCAAATTATTGTGGATAGCAAAGAGCTTCAGAAATTCTAGCTGAAAGGGATCAAATTTATAAGAACTACCCAAGTAAATTCTCTTAGACAAAACTGAGTTCTAACCTTTCCAGCTACTAAAAAGTATCTCAATTAGCTCAATTCTCAATTTCTCAGCAGTTTATTTACAGCATGATAAAGCTTACTGGATCATTATGGAACCCCTAACATACTGCTTGACCTTTTGATGTGGCTTCCCTGTACACATAAACCCTCTCTCTCCATTTTATTGCACTTTAGTTTAGTTTATGTTTTTTTTGCGTAAACTATCCCACACTCCCAAAACACACCTTTGGCTCCACTATTTAACAATTCCACGTTCGCATCAGGCTCCAAACCAGAGGTGTTTCAATGGTCGATAAAAAAAGGCTTTTTTGTATAGGGCACTATAGGGCCAAAAGGCTTACTAACTATGAAACATTGCACAGAAAACCCTAAAATGTCCACAACAGAAATATTTAGTTTGCACCAAATTCAATGTTTTCTTCAAAACACCTTTGGAAAATAATATATACACATTTCCGCTACATACAATAGAAAAAGTTGTGCCTACAAACCTCAGGTCAGAGGGGAGAAACCACCGTGATCTACTCACTTCTGTTAGAACCCCCAGCTAAACTTTCCTTTATGACAACTTGGGAGTCTGACATTGACAAGTTGACTGATATAAAAACATGGCACAAAAGAAGTTTCTGCAATTTTCAAGGCGTTATAAATGTCTCTCTTTGAAGCAAATTTTTAAAGGTCTCTCAGATGCTAAATAGATCTGTCTCGCTTGTCAGTAATGTTCCCTGGTTCCTCTTCCCTACATTTTCAGAACTGTGGACATTAGGGCACTGTTTTTCCATGCATGATGGCAATGCCCCAAAATCAAAAACTTCTGAAATGGGTTCTATGTGCTTCTCAACATACCTATCCCTATTATCTCACAATGCTCTCAGGCATAAATCTTTTTATGTCCTTAGCTGCCAAAATCTCAATAGCCAGATCTTGGAAAATTTGGAAAAGATAAGACCTCATGGATCAGACACACGAGTAATGGTGAGCGGGGCGCAATGCATCAGCGTGCGTGGTGTGATTGAGACATGTAGGCTGAGGCTGCTCCTTATCATTTATTTACCTGGGCTGGTCAGGAGTAGTGTTGATCCTTTCCTCTTTGCATTTACTAACCTATTGGATTTATATCAGCACAAGTCTGCACCCCATGTTCTGAAACACTCTCCTGCCCTCCCTATACCCTTCTTTCCTTTCTTCCCAACTTTCATGAATAGTAAAGAGTTTATTAAAATAAACAAACGAGTTAATACAGGGGTGGATACTAAGTATTCAAAATTAAAATAGTAATAATACTAGCTAACGACAATGTTGTCACTAGATGGATTGACATAAAATAATACCCATACAAGGGTTAAAATGAGATGAATACTTGGTTGACGTGTTTCGAGGGTTTTCCTCTGCATCAGAGCCTTGGTCTGTTATAATAGAGAGACAACTGGATGGGTGGTATAACTCTAGTTGAGTGGTGTAACCATATTAGTGAAATATGCTTCACATTTGGAATTTATCCTTCCACATCACAGTGTTCTCAGCACCATGGGGGGATAAACTCAAATGCAGTTGTCTGTAGTTTGTTTTTATTGGTCAGGATTGTGAGCGCTAATGATGCTGAGAGCTGCACAGCTGCAACTTAGCAGTGGACTCTGCACAGCACCTAGACAGGTGAATTGCCACATTAGCCCAGGAAAGACTTGGACTTCCAGGCACGGATCCCTGGCTGAGACGCCGAAACTACCTCAACTATGAGAGACAAAATGTGGAAACAAATCCAGACAATCACATTGTCTGATTTGGTAAGAATTTATTTGCAAATTATGGTGGAAAATAAGTATTTGGTCAATATCAAAAGTTCATCTTAATACTTTGTTATATATCCTTTGTTGGCAATGACAGAGGTCAAACGTTTTCTGTAAGTCTTCACAAGGTTGTCACACACATGGTTGCTGGTATGTTGGCCCATTTCTCCATGCAGATCTCCTCTAGAGCAGTGATATTTTGGGGCTGTCGCTGGGCAACACGGACTTTCAACTCCCTCCAAAGGTTTTCTATGGGGTTGAGATCTGGAGACTGGCTAGGCCACTCCAGGACCTTGAAATGCTTCTTACGAAGCCACTCCTTCGTTGCCCGGGCAGTGTGTTTGGTATCATTGTCATGCTGAAAGACCCAGCCACGTTTCATCTTCAATGCCCTTGCTGATGGGAGGAGGTTTGCACTCAAAATCTCACGATACATGGCCCCATTCATTCTTTCATGTATACGGATCAGTCGTCCTGTTCCCTTTGCAGAGAAACAGCCCCAAAGCATGATGTTGCCACCCCCATGCTTCACAGTAGGTATGGTGTTCTTTGGTTGCAACTCAGCATTCTCTCTCCTCCAAACACGACAAGTTGTGTTTCTACCAAACAGTTCTACTTTGGTTTCATCTGACCACATGACATTCTCCCAATCCTCTTCTGGATCATCCAAATGCTCTCTAGCAAACCTGAGACGGGCCCGGACATGTACTGGCTTAAGCAGGGGAACACGTCTGGCACTGCAGGATCTGAGTCCCTGGTGGCGTAGTGTGTTACTGATGGTAGCCTTTGTTACGTTGGTCCCAGCTCTCTGCAGGTCATTCACTAGGTCCCCCTGTGTGGTTCTGGGATTTTTGCTCACTGTTCTTGTGATCATTTTGACCCCACGGGGTGAGATCTTGCGTGGAGCCCCAGATCGAGGGAGATTATCAGTGGTCTTGTATGTCTTCCATTTTTTAATTATTGCTCCCACAGTTGATTTCTTCACACCAAGCTGCTTGGCTATTGCAGATTCAGTCTTCCCAGCCTGGTGCAGGTCGACAATTTTGTTTCTGGTGTCCTTCAACAGCTCTTTGGTCTTCACTGTAGTGTAGTTTGGAATGTGACTGTTTGAGGTTGTGGACAGGTGTCTTTTATACTGATAACAAGTTCAAACGGGTGCCATTAATACAGGTAATGAGTGGAGGACAGAGGAGCCTCTTAAAGAAGAAGATACAGGTCTGTGAGAGCCAGGAATCTTGCTTGTTTGTAGATGACCAAATACTTATTTTCCACAATAATTTGCAAATAAATTCTTTAAAAAATCAGACAATGTGATTGTCTGGATCTCATAGTTGAGGTATACCTATGATGACAATTACAGGCCTCTCTCATCTTTTTAAGTGGGAGAACTTGCACAATTGGTGGCTGACTAAATATTTTTTGCCCCACTGTAACTCATTTGTTTATTGGAATAAACTCTTTACTATGATTCATGCATCAGACCATGCGCCTTCCTTTTTTTTTCTACATAGCATTTCGGACTAGTTGGCCTAAACAGCAGGGTATGCATGATCACTTCACTACCAGGAAATACTACCATTTGTACTAAGGACCTCCGTACTAGCACAGGAGAATATCTTTTCTACTTATTCCCAACCTTCATACCTTAATGTTAATTCCAAATACTTACCAATCTAAGTCTTGACCTACTTTATGAAAGATGAAACATTGTGCATTTTATTATAGACATTAAGTAGGTTCAAAGCAGCTCTTATACTGTTGTAATTCAAAGATGTATGATTTACTTTTTGTACAAATTTATTGTAAAAAACAGGTTTGGCAGAACTGACTATGAGAAGCTGCCTGTGTTCAGGGTGAAAATACGTAAGCTTTTTAACACAAAACCTGGTTTTCTGAGCATCGAAAAAATGTAATATGGTCTAATGATAGTCATTTCAAACTCTATTACCTATATCTAGACAGGTTTATGTTTGAGTCATTGAACATCTGCATGTCTACAGTTTGCACAGATGCCTCCAATGCTGGCCTTAAGTCAGTGGAATATTATCAAATCCTTCAAGATAATCCATCCCAAATGATCAACCTACTAAACAAAGAACATAGCCATACATATAGTGAAAAAGAGGAAGGAAAGACTAGTGACAACTCAGGATCAAGATGTGCACTTCAAAAAGAATTCACTGTAAATTTTTGAGAGGTACGTCTTAGCTCTGAGAAAGGGCTGTAGGACAGTGTAGACAGCGATGGGCCGATTTGATTAAGAGGCCTGGAACTTTAGCTCTCTTTTCAGGCAAAGCAGCAATTCACCACACTAGAGTTGCACTAATACCGGTATCGGTGCCGACACTGAGCATTTGCACGAGTATTTGTACTGCAAATGTTCCGGTACTTAAAACTGATACCTTTGCATTGCGATTTAAGCCCATACAAAACGAATGGGCTCAAACCGCACTGAAAAGGATCCCATGCGATTTGAAGAGGAATGCGGTGCTATTCCTGTCCGAATCGCATGCAGTGTCCCACACCGCTTCTGTGTGAACCCAGGCTTGTCATAGTGGCTTCAGCCTGGTTTCACACAGGATCGTTGCAGGAAATCGCATGCGACTTGGACAGCAATCACACCACATTCCTGTTCAAATCACATGTTCATGTTCATTTTGTATAAGCTCAAATCGCACGCAATGGTATTGGTGAGTGGTTGACCAAAAGTATCGATACTCGTACTAAAATAAAATGGTATTGGTGCAACCCTACACCATACCCTGCTAAATTTCAAGGAGTAAAAAAAAACACACCTTGCTCAGCATGGCCCCACCCTAGCAAACATTTGATGGGTAAAAAACAAAAAACAAAACTGCAAACTAAGGGTTAACAATTGGTTATGTAGCTCGCTGTTAGTTTACATGTTGTTAAGCAAATTTAGTTGGCTCCTCTGTAGGCAGAGGAGCAGGGGTTAATTGTCTTTGAGAGGCTGTGCAGTGC
Organism: Aquarana catesbeiana; assembly: GCF_042186555.1. Classification (NCBI taxonomy): domain Eukaryota; kingdom Metazoa; phylum Chordata; class Amphibia; order Anura; family Ranidae; genus Aquarana; species Aquarana catesbeiana. The sequence goes on from NC_133324.1 coordinate 649,281,646, forward strand.
TTCAAAGGCTGTGGCTCTGTTACCTCCCCCTGTCTTCTGGAACTCTCTGGATGTTTCCAGAACATAGTAGGTGGTGGGTAGTGGCTGCAGGCTAAATAATCATGGAGCTTCTACCAATCCCTTGCAAGGCGGGCCTAGAAAGTGGGGAAACAGCCCATACATATTCAGAAGTCTGGTAGTCAGTCCAGAGTCTGGAGTTCAGTCATCTGAAGATGACTCCTGTGCTGGGGGCAGAGAGAGAGAGTAGGAAGAGAGGAGGGCTCCAGGAACTCACCACCTTAAAGTAGAACTTTGGTCATTTTTTCAACTTTCCATCTATTACATCTTCAGCCCTTGTTGTTTTAACTTTGGATTGTAAAACATTTTTTTTCTGCCAGTAAATACCTTATACAGCCCACTTCCTGTTTCTTGTCTGGTAAAAAGCCTAGGCTTATGACATCATGCACAGCTCTCGCTCTCTCTCACTCTCGTGAGAGTTTGCCAGGAAGGGAGGGAGGATCAGTCATACCAGGGCCAATGAGAGCTGCAGAGCTGGAGGTGTGCCTCTGTGTGTCTGTGTAAATCCAGGAAGTGAACAGGCAGCAGCTTCAGCTGCCCACAGTTAAAATGGATGCAGCCAGACTCAGTGGAGGGAGATTTCTGCAGTATATTTGGCAAGTACAAAATCACAGTATATATGAAATAGAATGCAAAGTGGTTGGAGGGAAGCATCAGAATGGCAAAGATCTTTTTATTACAAATTCTGTAAGCAGACTGTCAGGTTTAGCTGCAGACTCCTAGCAAATCCAGAAGCAGCCTGTCCAGCAGAAAGGCCACGACAGCAGTCCCTCTGGATTTTGGGAGCTTCTTAAAGGGACTGAGTGAGTTCAAACCAGCCATCATCCCTAAGGGAAGGAAAATACAGTGACGGACGTGCAATACCTCACATGTCTGGGACCAAGTGTGGCTCAAGTGCAGTAAAAGACAGCCAGGACCAAGCTACATCTCTAACCTGGGGACTAGACCATCCAGGTGCCATGCAATACAGCCAGCTGCTGTGTCTTAAACACAACTGTTTGGAACTTTTATTCCATATTGCTGCTGCACTATCACTCCCACTGTTGTGCAGCACAGTTCACAGTTTGGATTAGAGCAGCCAGAAACACAGCAGATCCTCAACTGTTTGTTTAAAGTTCTTCAGTTTTCTTCCACCCCACTTGAGTGCTTCCGTCAGCACACTGCTTCCTCCAATCTGTACCTTCAGCTATCAGATTTTACAGCCGAATATTGTAAGAACCAGACGGGACTAGCTCAGTTACAAAGCTGGACATGAACTGTTTATTGAAACACATGTAAGAACAGATATCCACTCAGGGACAATGCCCCCTCCCTTGGATTCAGGGCGGGGTAAACTGTCCAATCAGTAATAAGGAACACAAATACAAATATCCATTCCATAATACATTTCTCACAAGGAAAACACAAACAACAGAACAATGGAATACAGCCACACCCCAAACAACCCCAGCAAAGAGTCCAACAGCATGAGACAACACACAATATATACATATTATATATACAACATTCCAGTGTGACTGTACAGTGAGTCCAACTAGCACAGATCAGACTGGGGTTCACGGTCACTCTGTGCCCCTAATGTACACAGAGTGATTTACACATAGGAGGGGTGGGGGGAGCTGGACAAGGAGTTTCCAGAGCTCTCCAAGGTAAGCTGTGTTCCACAAGCCCCCCACCCAAAGTGACTCCTGTTCAGTGATAGCGAACCTATGGCACGTTTGCCACAGCTGGCACACAGAGCCCTCTCTGTGGGCACGCAGAAGCTCCGGGCACACAAAGGCTCCTCACACTTCACTAGGAGGACAAAGCACCTATTGTCCCCGCACTGTACCGGCACCACCTACCCCCTCCCGATCACACATAGCACTTTGATTCAGCGGACAACTCTTTGGAGAAAGCGATGTGGAATTGACTCACAGACTGGCAGGAAGGTTGACCAATCACCTCCCTCGGCAGGGGAATAAACAGCCAATTGACTGGTGCGGGAGGAGAAGTGGGTGTTTGCTTGCCAGGAGATTGCCTGTGTGCAGCCACTTTGTTCCATTGGTGAGAAAGCCCAGAGATGTGGCCAGAGCGACTGTAGATGAGCCGCCAACGTGACCATGCTCTATGCTATGGCGATAGCAGGAGAGGTGTGCATGGGTAGAGGGAGCAAGACGGGCTGCATGAGTGTCACTGCACCACTGCCGTATCACAGCAGAAGGGGAAGGGGGTGGTGAGTTGCAAAGGGGGGACCAGATGTGTGATGGAGAGGAAAGTGTGCAATGAGCTACATGAAGGGATGTGATGCATGGTGTAGGGTGTGCTATGAGTTACATGGCGATGTATAATGTGCCGTAGTTCACTGATGTGATGTGGCTGGACAACAGAGAGGTGTGAGCTGAAGGCAATACATAATATGTGCTAGAAGTTTACAGTGTGATGGAGATGTGCGATGTGCTGCATGGTGATGAATGTTGGCACTTTGAAATAAATAAGTTGGTTTTATGTTACAGTTTGGGCACTCAGGCTCAAAAAGGTTTGCCGTCACTGCCCTAGAGTGTTAATGGAGCCATCTGTAAGTGTGTGAAAATACATTTTGCCTTGGCTGTGGGTGCTTTGAGGGAGAAATAGGCCCAAAACCCAGCAGCTCTTTCGGGGGGGGGGGGTGAGTAGTGCTACATTTTATTTAAACAAAATTCTTTTTTTTTTTTTTATAAATGCTGGCTTCCTTCATGTAGGGATGGCTATCAGTTTGACAACTGATTCAGGCAGATAATAGGTGCCAGTATAGTGAAATATACCCTGGGGACCACTGCAAATATTTAAAAACTGCTACTGTCCTGGGTAAGACGGAACAGTTGTAAGGTCTGAAATAACAGTTACCTAAATCAATTATTATTATCGTACAGGTTCTTGGATTATTATTCCTTTGTACCTACAGGTATGTGTTGTCATTTTTTTGTAATGCAAAAACTGTGTAGATATGTGGAAAATGTCCATTTTTCAAGTGCCAATACCTGTAGATACATCTTTATGGTAAAGACCAAGAACACATCAACAATCTTTACCAGAAACTTCAGAATATAAGAACTAATAAAATGCTGAAGCAATCACTTGTAGCATATAAAGACATGTGCTGAGGGGGCTGCTAGGCTAGTCTGGCATGCTAATGGAAGGAAGTCTGAGCTGTATGAGTTTTATGTACTAAATGCTGTTATTATAGGGATGCATGTGAAATCCTATGAGTAATAAAAGCCGTTAAGATTACAGCATGGAAACGAAAGCATGGCAGGTACACATAACTGGAATCTTAAAAGCATATAATATACTGTACATTATTAATAGTCATTTTTTTAAGGAACACTAATAATAATTTTACATTAACAATTATAAAAGTGAATTCATATAATTTGTAATGTTTTTTAGATATACATTCATAATCATAGGTGTGCCTATTGCATTAGGGTTTGTAACCCAAAGCTCAAACACATATGCCTGTGTATGTGTATATATACTGACAGCAGTGGTGGCCCGTGCATTGTGGGCGCACAGGTGCCGCCCCCCCTAACTCCTCCGCCGCCCTCCTTATTCATGTGCCCGGCCCCTTTCAGGATGCCGGACACATGAATTACTAAGGCGGGGATAGGCGCGGGGGGTGTATTTTGAAGCACGTGATTAGAGCCAGAGGCTCTAATAGGCTTCAAAATAGGGTGGGATCGTCACCCTGTTGTGTGACGATAGCGAATGAATTTTCGCAATCTTCACATTAACATTCCTCCCCATCAATCAGGAGGCAGGTCCTATTCTATTGGCTGCCCAGCGTTTTGAAGATTAGAGAGGAGGAGCGGACACCGGAGCCGCTGCCTGCACCCGACGAGAGGAGGAGAGGAAACCACAGACCCAGCCTCAGCCCTGGATCAGATAGATGCCTTACTGCTGGCTACCCGATGGGCGGGGGGGCTTCTTTTGTCCTGCATTGCAGACCGCGTGGGGGTTGTTGTCAGCTGCCACTGGTTGATTCTTTAATTATGGGCAGACTGCACCTTGTAGGCAGACAAGAAAAAGCACTTGCACGGAGGCTGCATATGATGGGCACAATGGCTGCATATGATGGGCACAGAGGCTGCATATGATAAGCACAGAGGCTGCATATGATGAGCACAGAAGCTGCATACGATGAGCACAGAGGCTGCATATGATGAGCGCAGAGGCTGCATATGATGAGCACAGAAGCTGCATATGATGAGCACAGAGGCTGCATATGATGAGCACAGAGGCTGCATATGATGAGCACAGAGGCTGCATATGATGAGCACAGAAGCTGCATATGATGAGCACAGAGGCTGCATATGATGAGCACAGAAGCTGCATATGATGAGCACAGAAGCTGCAAGGCTGCATATGATGGGCACAATGGCTGCATATGATGGGCACAGAGGCTACATATGGTGGACACAGAAGCTGCATATGGGGGGCACAGAGGCTGCATATGGTGGACACAGAAGCTGCATATGGTGGGCACAGAGGCTACATATGGTGGACACAGAAGCTGCATATGGTGGGCACAGAGGCTACATATGGTGGACACAGAAGCTGCATATGGTGGGCACAGAGGCTACATATGGTGGACACAGAAGCTGCATATGGGGGGCACAGAGGCTGCATATGGTGGACACAGAAGCTGCATATGGTGGGCACAGAGGCTACATATGGTGGACACAGAAGCTGCATATGGTGGGCGCAGAGGCTGCATATAGTGGGCATAGAAGCTGCATATGATGGGCACAGAGGCTGCATATGATGAGCACAGAGGCTGCATATGATGGGCGCACAGGCTGCATATAATGGGCACAGAAGCTGCATATGGTGTGCACAGAGGTTGCATATGATGGGCACAGTGGCTGCATATGATGGGCACAGTGGTTGCATTTTATGGGCACAGTGGCTGCAATTGATGGCACAGTGAGGCTACCATTGACAGGTTTTTTTCTGGTTTTTTTTCAGAATTTTTCAGTTTGTTTGCACCCCCCCAAAAATGTTGTGCACCAGCCGCCACTGACTGACAGTCTCAGTAGCGGAGTGGACAGTGTCAGTAGTTTTTATTTTTATTATTTTATTTTTTATTTTTCACAATTCTATTTTTTTATTTACAGTTTTTTTAGCAGCTCTGCTAGGGGGCTTTGGTGAATCATCAGGGGTCCAAACAGGGGGTATCTGTGCCACACAGGGTGATTAGGGTGTGCCCAGGCACACACCTGGCACACCCTGTGCACAGCCTATGTGCATAATATATCACCATGATATATGTAAATGTATAAATGTGAGCCTTGCGATTTGTTTCGGACATGCAGCCGGTGGGGGGGGTGGTAAAAGCAGACGGTTGAGCAATGGTTTTAGTGATCCCAGCCACCCACCTGAACAAAGACATGCAGCTGCTCAGAGTTGTACACATGCCATGGGTGTGAGAGTTTGCTTCATGGCTGTGGAAAAATTTAAATCTCTAGTAATGTTTGGTAGGCAGTACCGCCACCGAATGCAACCCGTTTTATGGGGCTGCAGCACAACTGCCCTGAAATTAAGTGCAATGCACACAGTGGTTTGGCCTTTTGTTAGTTAAAAAAAGCACCAGCTGCCTGTCAATAACCCTCTGAAAAACGTTCCACCTCGGATCGGTTTTTGGAGGTCTCGTAAAGACTGCCGCACATCTAAAGGAGCCCTAAGGCTGGGTTCACACCGCAGCACGGAGCGGCTCACAGCAGGGGGTCCGGTGCTTCCCTGTTCACCGTTTCAGGTCAGATTTCAGTTTGAATTTTTGGCTGAATTCGGACCTGAAACGGACCAGAAGACGCACAGGATTCCTGTGCAATTCGCACCGAGCCGCTCCGAAGATGTGGGAACCGGCTCCATAGAAAGCCGGTCACAATTTCCAGACATGCGAATTGGATGCGAGGAAACCCGCATTCAATTCGCAATAGAACTCAACCATAGACTTTAATGATTTATACACATAGTCACAGCCTAAGTTTCTCAATTTGTGCTCAGGTCTGATTTGCAGTGCTACACAGTGGTTGTGCATTTGTTTAATTTAAAGCCCAACTCTGAGCTCTGCCACCAATCGCTCTCCTCTTCTCCCCCCCAAGGTTGTTACTTTTTTTTTAAAATACTTACCTCTTTCAGATGTCTGGAGGCTGGTAACATGGAGAGAGATTTTATATTTCATTTTGGATCTTTTCTGGCAGGTACTCTATGATGCAGAGACATCTTTACATTATGAGTGCATTGTGGCATGGTGACACCCCCTCAGAGGGTGGGTCCATGATGTTCTGCACTCACAGTATGTCCTCCATCGTAAAGAAGGACTGAGGACATCTTGTGATAAAAGGAATTACTGTGGAGGAACAAACAAGAGGCGGTACATATTGCAGACAAAATAATTACCTGAAGTTTAATGTATATAAAGAAATAATAGCTCAAAAGATGTGCGTTAGCTTGAAATATCTTCCCTGTAACAAGAAAAGAGCTGAGAAACATGCATTGCTGGCCATCTCTGAGGTTTGCAGAATAATGCTATGAAGAATACAACTCTTTCTCACTAAGGCTTGCTATGAATTAAATAGTAGCCTAACAACCATGTCCAGGGGAGATTTCAAGTTTCTACATAAACGAGTAAAAGTGTCTGACAGATCAACTGTTTGTATTGCCCAAAGCAATTTATCTCCCTTTGTTTTCTAACCTGTCCCACAAACCGCTTTTTCGGAAAACAAAAGACCAGATATGAAACTAGAAATACATTTATTCCTTAAAAATAATCCTTGTAGAGAAAGAAAATAATATTTTCTAGAACCCAGACTGTAAGAAGCTCCAGCTTGATTTATAATGGTGTACAGATCATAAACATGAGAATTGTAAAGTCTGTACACTGTGACATCTGCTTCATTAGAACTTATTATGTCCGGTATAAGGCTTTAATTACAAGTTGGTGAACAGAGATAAAACACTTTTAGACACATGGGTGATCTGTTACAAGTATCAAGCTCTGTACTGCAATCTCTGAAAAACAGAACAATTAGGGCCCTTTCACACTGAGTGCTTTTGCCGTAAAAAAAAAAAAACAAACACCTGAAAAGCTCACGAAAAATGTTTCTCTTTAATCACTTGAGCTCCGTAAGATTTACCCCCTTAATAACCAGGCCATTTTTTGCGATACAGCACTGCGTTACTGACAATTGCACAGTCGTGTGACACTGTACCCAAATAAAATTGATGTAATTTTTTTTCCCACAAGTAGAGCTTTCTTTCAGTGGTAATTGATCACCTCTGTGTTTTTTTTTTTTTTTTGCGCTAAAAACAAAAAAGACTGCTTTTTCTTTTGTTTTGTTTTTTAAATTGTCAATGTTTTACTTTCTGCTATAAAACATATCCAATAAAAAATGTAAAAAATCAAATTTCTTCATAAATTTAGGCCAATATATATTCTGCTACAAATTTTTGATAAAAAAATCCCAATAGGCATATAATGATTGGTCTGCACAAAAGTTATAGTGTCTACAAACTATGGAATATTTTTATTTCTTTTTATTTATGTATTTATTTTTTACTAGTAATAACGGCGATCAGCGACTTATAGTGGGACTGCGATATTGCGGCAGATATTCTGACACTAACTGACACTTTTTGGTAAAAATTGACATTAATACAGTGATCAATACAAAAAAGAAAACTGTACTAATGACATCAGGGGCAATCAAAAGGTTAACTGTGTGCCTAACCAATGTTTATATGAATGGTGTGAGGTGCTTTTACTAGGGGAAGAGATGGCATTTATTCCCTGCTTTGCAGGAACACAAACTCCATCCCTTCCCCCCTGTCAGAACAGCAATCTGTCTTGTTTATGTAGCAATCTCCGGGGGGCCCAGGACTCTCTTTGTATTTCTTCCTTTATGTGAAATACCTGGTGATTCTGCCAGTCCCTCTGCTTTCCTATTTCAAACTGACCACGCTAGGCATATAAGCACATCCTTCCCAGCGTGATCAGTTTTCTGGATGTGCTGGGAGCACAACCTGCCTGTCCTCCAATGGCCAACACTTGTGCTGACAAGTCTCCCTGCACAGCCATAAAAAGGAAAACTGAAAAAAAGGTATTTATAATAATTGATAAATTGATATATATATATATATATATATATATATATATATATATATATATATATACAGGGTGGATATAAATAAATGATTTTTTTTTTCAAAAAATCTAAAAAAAAAATCTGATTTTCTTTATTGAAATCTATTTTTTTTATTTTTATCAAATTTATTTTAATTCAAATGCTTTTGGAGTAAAAATCTATCTAAAGATAGTTTTCTATTTAAGATACATTAATAATTTAGATTATTAAGCATGAAATGGAGCTTAGTTATATAGCATGAGGCTGTATATTCTGCAATATTAAAATTTTTGGTAAACTCATTCAGCCTGGGTTCACACTATAGCGATGTGGGAACCAGCGTGATTCCAGTGCCGGTTCCCACATCGCATCTCTCCCGGAGGCAGTTTCACACTGCCCTCTGCAAACTGCTGCGGGTGTAATGACACACCCAGATCGGTTCACAGATGAATTTGGATGGGAATCAGTTCTCATGGGTGTGAACACCCATGCGATTCCTGTGTGGGAAAAAAAAAGTCCCTGCACATTTTTTGTGCGAATCCAATTCAGCCATACAACTATATGGATGGATTGGCATTGCACAGACATTGCATGTGATCCGCAACAGCAAATCTTTGTATAGTACAAACTGTATGATTGAATCGGTTCTGATATCGCTGTTTTACTAAGCTGACAGCTTATTATTCTAAATAGGAAACCTTCATTTTGTTTGCAAATATTAACGATTCTAACTACCAGCAAGAATGAGTCTTTACATTTAAAGAGCACCTGTCATTATAGATCCATCATGGCAGCGCCTGTTAGCGGGCATCCACTTGCCTGCTGCCACCACGTCCCTCACCTTGTTGTGTCACTGCTGCATCACCAGCCGTCCCATTAAAGTGAATGGGACTGTCGGTGAGTCAACAGCAGGTCAGAGGAGAAGCCGTTGCGGGACAGAGATGACAGTTGCTCTTTAAAAATTATGATCTAAATCTCCTTGATTTAAATCAAATCCATCCTGTATATATATATATATATATTTATGGTCGGAGCCCTATGTCCGATATGGACATAGATAACACTTAATAATAAAGATAAGACTTACCATCGGAAATAGACCTGGAAGTGTGGACTTACCATATGAAATGGACCTGAAAGTGTGCCTTGGTCTAATGGCCGGTATGCCAAAATAAGGGGGCATACCCTGGTTTTAAGAAATGATTATTCTGTAGAGAGAAATGAGATGAAATGAATGAAATGAAATGAATGCCTTGAAATGGGGATGGGAGGGTGGGTATCGCGCACAGGAAACCGACAAGCACCACAGGTGAGCGGGCTGCTTAAATACCCACCGGGCTCCTCCCATAAATTCAGGCCACCATACTGGCCTTCCTACTTATGGTCGGAGCCCTATGTCCGATATGGACATAGATAACACTTAATAATAAAGATAAGACTTACCATCGGAAATAGACCTGGAAGTGTGGACTTACCATATGAAATGGACCTGAAAGTGTGCCTTGGTCTAATGGCCGGTATGCCAAAATAAGGGGGCAAAAACATTCAGGTAGGGATATAATATATAATTGGTTTTCAGGTATTCATTGAGCCAATTTGGAGAATGCCTGTGCCATCTCTACTTGAGGATTGGGTATATACCGGGCGACGCAGGCTGATTTCCATCTGCCTAGTCTTTTGATGATGTGGTCTGGAACCCCCTGGCGGGTTGCTGCGGAGGCTGCTCCGATGCGGAAGGAGTGTCCGGAGTACTGACTGGGTTTAAGGTGAAGATTGCGGAGAAGTATCCTTATGTGTTTTACAAAGTGACATGCGTTTAAGGGTTTAACTGGGAATGGTAGAAGAGGACTGGTGTCCGATTGTTCAGGCAGGAGTGAGAGGAGACGGTTAAGTACGGTGACTGGATACCAGCCGTTATTGGTTCTGTAGAGGTGAAATGTTCACTCCAGAGCCTGTTTCCTGGGTTTAAGAAACCTCGAGGTGAAGGATGAAATGGTCTTGGTGGCGAAGCAAGTGCCGTCTGCGTAATACTTGGTCTGTGGGGTGGTTATAGGTGAACCCGTAGTAAGCCAACTATATGGCTGCTTGTAGGACCGTGCTGGGCAGCAGACCGAATGGCGAAGTAGCCAGAATAGTCGACATATCCCTGAAGATGGGCCCCGTAATGGGTAAGCGCTTAGTACTAATCACTGGTTGTTGTTTCTGGATGCCCCTTAGGATGGCTCGTATAGCGTGTGATGAGAACAGTGAAGATTTTGTGGGGTCTTCCAGGGTCACGAAATGTTGTATGCCGGCTAGGTATAGCCGAATGGTATTGTAAGATAAGGTCAGCTGAGTGTGGCAGTATGAAATGAAGGCCAGTACCTGTTTGACATCTATTGGTCCTTTACGGCAGGATGTGAGAAATTTATTGAACGCCTTTCAAGCTGTCTGGTAGGCTTTGAGTGTGTTATGAGAGAGTGAGTGATTGATGAGCTGCGTTGCTCCTTAATGTAATGTTAAACTAGTCCAGGGTCAGTTGTGACCCGGCAGGGATAGGGGCCGACACTGGATCGGCTCCGGGAACCTGTTTGGAAAGGAGGTGTAGTTAGAACGTGACAGTGCGTCAGCAGCTAATTGTGTCTGCCTGGAATAAATGCACAGTGTATGTTAAACTGATGCTGTAAGAACAGTTGTACCAATCTGCGCAGGAAGGACATGACTGCTGGGGAATTGGACCTGCCTTTGTTGATGTCTGCCGTGGCCTGATTGTCGGTGGTGAAGATTACGGTTTGCCCTGTCCAATGGTGACCCCAGAGTTGTGCAGCTGCCACCATGGGGTAGAGTTCGAGGAGGGAAGATGTTTTGAATAAGCCGGGTATCAACAGTATCTGTTGAGGCCAGGGTCCTGAAAACCAATGATGGCCAAAAATTGCAGCGAAACCTGTGGTGGCTGCAGCGTCTGTCACCACCTGGGGTGACAGGGCTGAAACCATGGGTATAATTAGGGATATGCCATTCCGGGAGGACGGAATTCGTCCCACATAGATAGGTCCGCTATTGCTGCGGAGTCTAGATTTAAGATCTGATCGGGGTCTTGTGTTTCTGGCAGGAATCTCAGCAGGCGTGACACGAAGGTGCGGCCTTGTGGAATAATTCGTATGGCGAAATTCAGCATTGCCAGGAGAGATTGCAACTGCTTCTTGGTACACCCCTTGGTGTGGGTGAATTTGTGAAGGACCGCCTTAATGCGGGTTAGTTTGTCGAGGGGGAGACTGGCTTGCATAGCGCAGGTGTCTAAGTTGGCCCCCGAGAAAGGTGATGTTATGTGCTGGGCCTTCTACTTTGTGCTCGGTGATGGGAAGATTGGGTTTTCCGAATATCGCTCTGAGTTTGTCGAGGTCTCCTGGGGGCTTGCTGGGAGGTTCCATTAGTAGGAAGTCGTCCAGGTAATGGATGACTTTTGTCACTGAGCCTTGTGTAACAGTATCCAAGCAAGAGACTGAGCGAATGTGTCGAAGAGCCAAGGGCTGCTCTTCGAACCGAACGTCAGTTTTGTGGCCAAATAATATGCCTCCTTCCACTTGATGCCATGCCAGCACCAAAGGGATGGATGGATAGGCAGGAGCTTAAAGGCATCCGAGATGTCGGTTTTGGAAAGCCAGGCACCTGTACCTGCTTTGATGACTGCTTGTATCGGCATGTCTACGGAGGAATATTTTAGGGAGAATTCTTCGGAGGGAATCAGGGAATTGAGACTGGGGATGTGGGAAGAATGAGGCGCAGACAGGTGGTACCCCAAACGTAATTTATTTGTGAATTTGCCCTTGACGAGCCCCAAATAGGGCTGACTCTCCAAGTGCTGAAAGGGGGCTGAGTGAAAGGCCTATAACGTACTCTCGGTCTAGTTCTGTTTGTAAGAGCCGATCTATGGTTTGTTCGTCGATGGCTGCTGAACGAATATTCCCACATTCGTACGTACTGTGAGGTAGTGAAATGAGGCCTGTGTGAAAGCCGACAGAGGGGCCGTGAAGTCTTCGCTGCCGGCCTGTGACATGATTTGATCTGATGAGAATATCCTGTTTTTGAGCTCGTATATTTTTTTTTTTTTTTTTGTGAGAACGAAATGATTCGAAATGTTTGCCTTGATGTTTGAAATGACTGAACTGCATGACAAAGGTCCGGCCTGGCCGTGTCGTGACTGATGCGACCGTGAACCGGGCCCTGGAGCATGCACTGAAACGAGGCAACAGAAGAAACATTGGTGCACACCGGGACGGATCGGTGCTTGTTTGATGCATCTGGATTCGAATCGGAGCGCAGCATGAATGAAATGAGAGAAATGTTTACCTTGACCGAGGCTTGAATTGGTTGTGCCGTGTTTTGCGACTGGCAACCGACCGAGCTCTGGTATAGGTATGGATTTTTTTTTTTTTTTTTTTTTTTTTTGAGGAAAATGAAAAGGTGACAATTCGTGGAGGGATTGCTAAGTAACTTGAAGCAATGATTTGTATGATGCTTGCAATCTTGTGACAATGAAATGATTCGAAATGTTTGCTTTGATTGTGAAATGAATGAACTGCATGACAGAGGTGCGGCCTGGTCGCGTCACGATTTGTTCGACCGTGAACCGGGCTCTGGAGCATGTATTGAAATGGGGCAACTGAAAATATTGGTGCTCCTGGGACGAATCGGTGCTTGTTTGATGCATCTGGATTCGAATAGGAGTGCAGTATTAAATGAAATGAGAGAAATGATTGTTTTGACCGCGGCTCGAATTGGTTGTGCCGTGTTAGCGACTGGCAACTAACCGAGCTCTGGTATAGGTATGAAATGCGATCGGAACCAGTGATGCATGCCGTGACGAATCGGTGCACCTCAGATGCGACTGGTTTCGAAACGGTGATGCGTTGTGGGAGTGAAATGGTAGAAATTGCATGACAGAGATGTGGATCAATCCCCCGATGTCTGCGATTAGCTATGATCTGGACTCTGGAGCATGTGTCAGAAATGTGGCCAATCCTGGGCACGCCGAGACGAATCGGTGCATTTTCATGCGACTGATTTCATGTCGGAATGTGACACGTGGAAATGAAATGATAACCATGACAGAGGTACAAATGACTGATAACGTAACTCTGGAGCATGTATAGAAATGAGGCCAATCCTGGGGCACGCCGAGACGAATCGGTGCATTTCATGCGACTGAATTCATGTCGGAACGTGATACATGGAAATGAAATGATAACCATGACAGAGGTACGAATGACTGATAAAACGTAACTCTGGAGCATGTATAGAAATGAGGCCAATCCTGGGGCACGCCGAGACGAATCGGTGCATTTCATGCGACTGAATTCATGTCGGAACGTGATACGTGGAAATGAAATGATAACCATGACAGAGGTACGAATGACTGATAAAACGTAACTCTGGAGCATGTATAGAAATGAGGCCAATCCTGGGGCACGCCGAGATGAATCGGTGCATTTCATGCGACTGAATTCATGTCGGAACGTGATACATGGAAATGAAATGATAACCATGACAGAGGTACGAATGACTGATAAAACGTAACTCTGGAGCATGTATAGAAATGAGGCCAATCCTGGGGCACGCCGAGACGAATCGGTGCATTTTTCATGCGACTGAATTCATGTCGGGACGTGATACATGGAAATGAAATGATGACCATGACAGAGGTACGATTGACTGACAATAACGTAACTCTGGAGCATGTATAGAAATGAGGCCGTAATAACTGGGGCACACCGGAACGAATCGGCGCATCTTTGGTGCGACTGGATTCGAATCGGAGCGCGGTAGGTGACTGAAATGAGAAATGATTTGAAAATGTCAGAAATGAGTTCAGAAATGTTTTCAGAAATGAGAAATGATTTGAAATGTCCGAAATGAGTTTAGAAATGTCTCAGAAATGAGAAATGATTGGTATCGAACTAACTTGATTTGATCTTTTACAAAATTGCGACTGGCTATGGCTGTCTACTGATACCGACATGCTAGAAATGAAGCGACGTCAGCGTCGCTGTGCTATCGAATTTGTAACATATCGAAAGTACGAGCGATATACATTGCAGTTTGTGAGATGCGGGTGAAACGAAATTTGAACTCACGGTTTAGTGACATGATATGAAAAACGAAAAGTCCGACGGGACCCTACCTGCGACAGCCAAGCCAGACGCGTGGTACGAACGATACGGATCGGTAAACACTGACACTCTCGAGCACGAAATAGCAAATGCGGGAACTTCGCGAGACAACGACTTACGGACGTTTGGTATTCGGATAGTCGGCCTAGTGACGTAACGTATCGCGCACAGGAAACCGACAAGCACCACAGGTGAGCGGGCTGCTTAAATACCCACCGGGCTCCTCCCATAAATTCAGGCCACCATACTGGCCTTCCTACATATATATATATATATATATATATATATACAGTATCTCATAAAAGTGAGTACACCCCTCACATTTTTGTAAATATTTTATTATATCTTTTCATGTGACATCACTGAAGAAATTACACTTTGCTACAATGTAAACAAATACCCAAAGCTCCCCTCTCTGTACAAATCCCCCCAGCTCCCCTCTCTGTACAAATTCCCCCAGCTCCCCTCTCATCACAAATTCCCCCAGCTCTCCTCTCATCACAAATCCCCCCAGCTCTCCTCTCATCACAAATCCCCCCAGCTCTCCTCACATCATAAACCCCCTCCCAGCTCTCCTATCATCACAAATCCCCCCCAGCTCTCCTCTCATCACAAAACCCCCCCAGCTCCCTTTCATCACAGATCCCCCCAGCTCTCCTCTCATCACAAATCCCCCTCCAGCTCTCCTCATCACAAATTCCCCCAGCTCTCCTCTCATCACAAATCCAAATCCCGCCAGCTCCCCCCTCTGTACAAATCCCCCCAGTTCACCTCTGTACAAATCACCCAGCTTACCTCTCTGTACAAATCCCCCCAGCTCACGTCTCTGTACAAATCCCCCCAGCTCACCTCTCTGTACAAATCCCCCAGCTCACCTCTCTGTACAAATCCCCCCAGCTCATCTCTCTGTACAAATTCCCCCAGGCTCCCCTCTCTGTACAAATTCCCCTGGCTCCCCTCTCATCACAAATCCCCCCGGTTCACCTCTCTGTACACATCCTCTCAGCTCCCCTCTCATCGCAAATCCCCCCCAGTTCTCCTCTCATCACAAATCCCCCCCAGCTCTCCTCTCATCACATTTCCCCCTCCCCCCAGCTCACCTCTCATCACAAATCCCCCCAGCTCCCCTCTCATCACAAATCCCCCCAGCTAACCTCTCATCACAAATCCCCCCCACACACATACTTCCTCAGGTTTGCTCTCTGCACAAATTCCCCCAAGCTCTCCTTTGTGTACAATGTTCTCCCCTCTGCTAAACACACACACAAACTTTAACTCTGTACATATTCTCCCTCCCCCACACACTTTCACAGTGCACTCCTCTCTGAATGAACTCAGTCTATGCAAAGTTCTCCCTCGTTTTCACAGTGACAGATCCCTCACCTCTTCCCCCATCACCGCTCTCCATGGTATGTGCCGGCTTTTTATTTCTGCACAGTGCAGGGGACCGGAGAGCTCCCCCTACTGTAGCACAGAACTGAGGAGGTGTTTCAGGGCTCCTCGGGTCGGTGCTACAAAGTCTGAGTAGCGGTGGCAAGCAGGCAGGGATGGAAGCTTCCTCCGGAATCACTACAGCAGCTGAAGGTTGGAACCTGGGACCTCACCAGTGATCAAGGGCAGCAGCCCTGAGTATGCAGCACTAGCACAGAGAAGCCAGTAGAGGAAGTGAGCTGTGCAGAAAACTTCCTCTACTTGGTTCAGTATTAAATGACAGGTTGGAGAGAAGAGGAGAGGGCTACCAAGGGTTCTGGAATGCAGTTCCTGTGTTTTCCAGCTGAAAAAAAGCTCTGGTTGGCACTGATGAGGAGGCACTAATATGCTGCACTCATGGGCACTGATAGGTGGCACTGATATGTGGCACGGATGAGCACTGATAGGTGGCACTGATTAACACTAATAGGCGACACTGATTGGCACTGATAGGTGGCACTGATGGGCACCGATAGGCACCACTTATGAGCAATGACAGGTGGCACTGATGGGCAGCACTGATGAGCAGGCACTGATGGCACTGATGGTCAATAATTGGTGTCACTGATGGGCACTTATTGGTATCACTGATGGGCACTGATTGGTGTTACTTCTGGGGCTGCAAGGAAAATTAGGGCACTGATGATCACTCTGTTAGTGAGAGGCGAGGAGAGCCGATAAACAGCACTTTCATATTTACATGTGATTGGCTGTGATTGAACACAGGCGATCACATGGGTAAAGAGCCGTGTCATCAGCTCTTTACCGAAATCGGGGTCGTGCCGTGTTCTAATATTGTAATATGAGGGTTGTTAGCTCTCGTGGTAGATTTGTTTTTACAGTGAGTCCACGTCAGTAAGCACCTGGTTTAAGGGCGTGGCAGCCCATTTTTATTTAAAAAAAAAAGTCTCTTTAGCATAGGGTTTCCCATGCAGTTGCTTCAGCTTCATAAACCAACAATGGGTTACAAAAAATGCAAGCCCACCTGGCTAGGTTCAGCAGCTCCACCACTGTTGGCAATTGTCTCCCTTATCACAGGTTCCTCAGGCTCAGTATCTTGCTGCATGGGCAAACTCTTAGCCCCCAGATAGAGGGTCTCCTGATACCCCAGGTGCTTTCACAACCCCAAGACTTACAGATTCCTCTTGCTCCACTGGACTCTCTCTCAGTTACCTCAGGTCTTGTCTCCCAGACTCTCGTAGTCTCCCAGACTCTCTCAGCTGGCCCAACTCTCTCAGTCCACTGGCCTGGAAACTCTCCCACATGGAGTGCTGTCTTAAGAATGTTGCTTTGGTCTCCAAACCCCTCTGCATCAACTCCAACAACTCCAACTCCTCCTGCCCCTGCAGTAACTCTTATCAAGCTTGAGAGACTGGATTGAAGATTCCATCCCACCCAATACTCTTTGGAATCTTCAAGCTCCCGGCCCCAATCCAGAACCACCAAATCAGGAGAAAACTTACAGCACAGCTTTCTCCGTTCACTATATACATGCCAGAGTCTCTCAACTTGCACCTTTAAAAATCTGGTGTTCTTTATGTAACTGAATTTGACAAGGTATCAGCCTCATCATTCTGGAAGTGGAAGAGGGAGGAGCAGTACCATATGCCATTCACATGTGCTGTATGTTCATGTGCTGACAAAGCACA
Organism: Aquarana catesbeiana; assembly: GCF_042186555.1. Classification (NCBI taxonomy): domain Eukaryota; kingdom Metazoa; phylum Chordata; class Amphibia; order Anura; family Ranidae; genus Aquarana; species Aquarana catesbeiana. Next base: position 649,299,115 of record NC_133324.1, read on the forward strand.
AGCTCAAAAGCAGAGCTGAGAGAGGACCTCATCAGTCTGCTGCTGATCCTTCATTGTCCAATCAGCAGGCTCGGACCAAGCTGTAGCAGAAAATGCCGTATCAAGCATCTGGCTGTGCTGTGTGGCAGGTCTTTGTAAGTCTCAGGAATAAAGAAACAGAAATCTAAAATTATTTTTTGTGTAAAAAAGTTTGCTTATATGAGTTTCACCAGTGTCTTTAGATACAGTGGGGCGAAAAAGTATTTAGTCAGCCACCAATTGTGCAAGTTCTCCCACTTAAAAAGATGAGAGAGGCCTGTAATTGTCATCATAGGTATACCTCAATTATAAGAGACAAAATGGGGAAACAAATTCAGACAATCACATTGTCTGATTTTTGAAAGAACTTATTTGCAAATTATGGTGGAAAATAAGTATTTGGTCAATATTAAAAGTTCATCTCAATAATTTGTTATATATCCTTTGTTCATAAAAAGCAGTACAGCGCATAAAAATTAATTAATTAACCATTTGAAGCAATATTATGTTACAAAAAGTCCATAAACAAGAAGAATTTCTGATAATAATCCAGCAGTGCGAGTGACATCCACACAAGATGAGTGACTGTAGTGTGATAAACCTCCACCGACAGTAACACTAGCCTCTCACCTCAGCAGGTGGACCCCTGAGTGAATCAGTCAGGTCGGTAACAGCCTTTCCCACAGAAGGGAAAATAAACAGGAGCAGGTACACTGTGGCCGGTCAACTCTCAGCCCGGGTTCACACCTATGCGAATTAGATGCGGCTTACACCGCATCTAATTCGCAGGACATTTTAAAATACATTCATATGAATGCATCTGGTTCACATATGTGCGTTGCATTCGCACTGCGCATTGCACAAAAAACGTGTGCGTTTTTTGGGCATTGCGGTGCGAACTACAAGCCTATTATCTCCTATGGGAACGCATCTGATTCGCAGATGCATTGCGTTCTGAACAAGGATTTTCTCTTTCTCCTCACTACACCTCCCCCTCTCCCCCCCCCTCCCTCCCCCTCTCCCTGCTCTCTAATCCTGAGCAAAAACGCAATGAATCCATTAAACAGGAGATTGTTATCTCCCCAGTGAAACCTGAGCTTCAATTCGCACCGCACATGTGTGAAACCAGGCTGAATCTTAGTGGAGCTCACAAGGATTACATGTAATAAAATAAAGAACATCTAGTGCTCTCTGTATTGAGAGGTGAGCGGCTAGTGTTACTGTCGGTGGAGGTTTATCACACTACAGTCACTCATCTTGTGTGGATGTCACTCGCACTGCTGGATTATTATCAGAAATTCTTCTTGTTTATGGACTTTTTGTAACATAATATTGCTTCAAATGGTTAATTAATTAATTAATTTTTATGCGCTGTACTGCTTTTTATGAATTGTATTTGCTGGATTTGATAAGTTTTATCCTCAGTATTAGCTGCTATAGTTCAATCTCATGTGATTAGCGCTGGTTGATTTTTTTATCATATATCCTTTGTTGGCAATGACAGAGGTCAAACGTTTTCTGTAAGTCTTCACAAGGTTGTCACACACTGTTGCTGGTATGTTGGCTCATTCCTCCATGCAGATCTCCAGTGATGTTTTGGGGCTGTCGCTGGGCAACACAGACTTTCAACTCCCTCCAAAGGTTTTCTATTTCTATACAGTTCCACTTTGGTTTCATCTGACCATATGACATTCTCCCAATCCTCTTCTGGATCATCCAAATGCTCTCTAGCAAACCTCAGACGGGCCCGGACATGTACTGGCTTAAGCAGGGGGACACGTCTGGCACTGCAGGATCTGAGTCCCTGGCGGCGTAGTGTATTACTGATGGTAGCCTTTGTTACATTGGTCCCAGCTCTCTGCAGATCATTCACTAGGCCCCCCCGTGTGGTTCTGGGATTTTTGCTCACCGTTCTTGTGATCATTTTGACCCCACGGGGTGAAATCTTGCGTGGAGCCCCAGATCGAGGGAGATTATCAGTGGTCTTGTATGTCTTCCATTAGCTAATTATAGCTCCCACAGTTGATTTCTTCACACCAAGCTGCTTTCCTATTGCAGATTCAGTCTTCCCAGCCTGGTGCAGATCTACAATTTTGTTTCTGGTGTCCTTCGAAATCTTGCTAGTTTGTAGGTGACCAAATACTTATTTTCCACCATAATTTGCAAATAAATCAAATAAATTCTTACTAAAATCAGACAATGTGATTGTCTGGATTTGTTTCCACATTTTGTCTCTCATAGTTGAGGTATACCTATGATGACAATTACAGGCCTCTCTCATCTTTTTAAGTGGGAGAACTTGCACAATTGGTGATTGACTAAATACTTTTTTGCCCCACTGTATTTGTCTGGAGGTGAACTCCAGGCATACAGTTAAAAACATATTTCAATGAATATGCTATATATTTACTGTTTTGCTTGCCAAAGAATTTTTAATTTTGAGATACATACCGATGCCAGTCAGGATCATCACTGCTATTTCCTCATTAACATTACCAATTCCACAGTCATTAGATACCTTGGACAGCTCCCTGCTCATTGGGTTATGGTGTTGATTTGAGGTGATGATGTTGATTCATTGTCCAATGAGCAGGCTGGAGGTGGACAAAGGTGGACAATGTGTCACCTTTCTGTCTGTTTAGTTTTATAAAATGAGTGTAAATCACAGGATTTGCTGTACACAAGGGTGGACTGGCACACATGCGGAATCCACTACTGGGCCCTGAGTTTATAGGCTGAAAATGTCAATAAAACCAATGAATAATGACTGCTCTATTTGCTCTACAAATACCTTTGCTGAAATTGACAACTCACGAGGCTGTTAAGGACCTGATCTGCCCCTCTGTGTCCACAGCCCGCCCACGTTTGTGATGCTGCCAAAAGGGCCTTTCAGCAGTATCATGGATGTTTGGTGGGCTGCGACCACAGAAGACAGATCAGACTTTGTAATTGACAGCCTAGGGAAATGTCCTTTACAGTTATTCACTGAGAACCGGCCCTTCTTCCAGTGCTGGGTCAGGAGAAGCCCAAATTCCACTCTTGCTAGCTGCAGCCTGCAATGTCAGGTATAAAAGCTCAAAAATCAAAGAGGTTGCAGCTGTTACTTACTAATTTTGAAAAATAAATAAGCTCTGTGTGCTGCAATGGGATTTAATCTGCACCCATAGCAGGTATCAGTGGATACTAGGGGCATCTATATATTTAAACATCTGTCTTTATTTACACCTACATTAATCTGAGGCCTAAAGAGATTTTTACATACAGTAATACCTTGGATTGCGAGCATAGTTCATTCCGGAAGCATGCTTGTAATCCAAAGCACTCTTATATCAAAGAAAATTTCCCCATAAGAAATAATGGAAACTCGGATGGTCATTCCACAACCATTTATTCATAAGTCCTTCAGTTTAGAGTCCATAAAAAAAGATTATAGCAATGTGATGGGTTGTGTAACCATAAAATGTCCATCCACAAATGGAAGCCTCCACAAGGGGATTAGAAGCTAAATTCAGCAGGAGCTACAGAGTATAAAAGAGAAAAGAGGTGCCTCTAAGTGTAGCAATATGGTTACATTTAATGAAGTTACAACATTTAACAACTCACATGGTTGTTGATTAAATGAGGCACATCGAAGTATGCAGCATCCGGGGTAAAGCTGACCATCCTCCGCACCGCCGGCTCTCCCCGCTGTCAGTCTGCAATCGTGACTGGGAAGACTACCCTGCAGTAGAACGATCTGAAAGCGAGGCTTGAAGCGCTCATAGAGTGCAGCGTGGAACGGATGACGTCGATGGCGGTGCGGGGGATGGTCTATGTGGACAGCTTTACCCCGGATGTCTGCATACTTAGATGTGCCTCTTTTAATCTACAGTTCTAATTACCTTTTGGCCTCATTCACACGGGTGCTGAGGCCCGTAGACCATGAATAGGCCATGTGTTTATGCGGCTTGAGCCGACAGGTGCTGACTGTTTGCAGGCCGCATATCTAAGTGCATGGGGATGCAGTGGCTGCATGGACACAGCCACACGTCCCAATTTGACAGGCATGCAGGGGTAGGTGAATGACCTTTAAAACACACTGTCCTGCATTATATTGTCAAGCAGTTATGTCCATTACCAGTCTACAGCAGGGGCCTCAAACTGGCAGCCCTCCAGCTGTTGCAGAACTACACGTCCCATGAGGCATGGCAGTGCTGACAGTTACAAACATGACTCCCACAGGCAGAGGCATAATGGGACTTGTAGTTCCTCAACAGCTGGAGGGCCGCCAGTTTGAGACCCCTGGTCTACAGGCTTCAACACCCATGTGAATGAGGCCTATAGCTTGCTGATAAGATTTAAACTCTTGAAGACAGGAATATGAAATATAGTATAACTGTATACAGATATAGACATATTGTGTACTGTATATTGTTATACAGCATTACATGCCTAACATTTTATTTTCTATTAAGAAACCTGAAAGACTAAAATATTTAAACGTTTAAATACAGCAAACAACGATCAGACAAAGAACATCCCCAGGATTAATCAGGTAATTTTCAATAATTGCTATTAAAGCCAATGACAAACAAGACAAATTCCCAGCTATTAAAGCAATAATAATTTAGTTACCAAAAAAAAACTGCTTAGCCAGTTCCTTTACATTTTCGGAATATAAAGCTGAGTCTTTTACAACAAGATCTTATCTACATATAGCTCATATTGATCTGTGAGTAGGGTCAGTGCCCATTTATCGTAATTATAAGAACAGAAGATCAAATGTATTTCCCTTTCCAAAGTGGTTTGACGAGAGCTTATTCTTTTGTAAGTGAACACATTAAAAAAATCTATGTCATCATATGAAGGGCTGAAATCACTGCATTAAAATAATATAAATTGACTACTACTTAAATGAGAAGCCTAAGCAATAAGCATTACTCAGGTACCCAAAAAAATCACATTTGTAATTGAATTAAATAGCCTTTTAAAAACTCTGACGTGGACAGAAGAATAAATTGACGTTCTATTAATAACTTTAAATCACCATGCGCATTGTGCCAAGAAGTGTTGACAACATCCACTTCAAGGTCACTGTCAGCTTGGTAAGTCATTACCAAATAAAATATGGCTTAATTGAAGCAAACTCAGCAAGGAGCTGCATTATTTTAAGTGAACATTGTAATATAACTCCAAGAAGAATTACTAATCGCCACTCCCGGTGACAACAAAATGGATGAAAAGGTGCTTTGCAACTTTTTCCTTAGACATGCCACAATTAAATATGGAAATAGATTCAGTAAAAAATTAAAAGTCTTGGAGTGCATTCATTTCGGCACTAATGGACTACGTTCCAGTATGGCTGCGCACAGGTAGTTCACAGTGTGTTTCCAGGGCTAGCTCATATGTCATTGTCGAGGCTAGCAGCAGAAAGCAATTCCGTGTCTTGCCTGGAAAATTGCACAGTTTAGCGGTACATGAAGAGAGTCTATTATCCAAATTCTGCAGGACAGTATTGCCAGTCGAAGCATAAGCACTATTTCTTCATCATTTATAATTTTTTTACAGTTGTTTGCTCCTACAGGCACACAAAAAGGCTACTTTATTGTTACACAAAGCATATCTGTCACAACATTCTATAAGGTGTATAGAACAATTATTGGTCATCTGTTCATTTTTTTAAAAAGTTATAATTAAATAAACAACAATGGTTATGCATTTGGCTTAGAATGAGATCTTTCAGTAGAGTTCATGTGTGCTAAGTAATGTGTAAATGGAACACAAAGGTCCCCTTTACATGGGCTGTGTGGTCCGATCAGCAGACGATCCTTTTGTTACATCTGTGTTTCCTGCAGGAGACTTCTGGACCTATATAAGATCTTTGGGTGGTAGGATGTAAACAGATTTGTTTTCATTTTTTTTTTTTTTTTCAGATTGCCTCTGATCCACAAACGATTATGTCCAAAAAACGGAAAATGATGCAGACCTTTCCATTGATTTTTCCTGACCTGGAGGGACTTAGAGGTAATCTGATATAAAAAGACGCGTTGCCTTTTTCATTTGTCTCTCCACCCACTTACATTGAGCTCCCCATCAGATGCGCTTGATATACTGACAGACAGACCTGATCAGAAGGTCCACGTGAAAAGGACAGGTATTTAGTACCTTTCATAGACTTCCCCCAGGCAATGCCTTACACATGTTTGATACAGATCAGCTGCCCGCTGCAGTCTTCCACCTTGTGACTTGCTACCAAGTTACAATGTTGCAATCAGATCAAAGGGAAAGAGAGAAAGAGGAGGCTGAAGAAATGCGTCTTCCTGCCTGCAATATACTGATTACACATTACATCATCTCATTCTAGGCAAATTAATTGGTTTGGAACTCATGTAAATATCATTTTAAAAATTGTTTTCAATCTGGTGCTTTCATAATACCTGGTGATCCTTTCCTGAAGGTATTTGTTAAAGTATATGTAAACGCTCACCTTGTAAAACACTGAAAAGTTTCTGCCTAGACTTCTGCTTCCCGTGTTGTAAGCTGACAACCCACAGGATTTTTGGGAAATGAATGGTGTCAGCACTGCCAAATATATTTTGCTAAACTAATCATTCTATAGTCCAAGTTAAGAACTAGAAGGGCTCTTTGAGATAACACATAAAGTTTGCAAAGGACACAGTAAAGCTCTACATGTATGACAAGATCAACATGTATTTTTTTTATTATTTGCATTTATCAAACAGATATAACAAAATGTTTCCAATTGTATAATAAACAGAACAAAAAGGAGCAAATACAGTGAGGGAAAAGGGTATTTGATCCCCTGCTGATTTTGTAAGTTTGCCCACTGAAATGATCAGTCTATAATTTTTATGGTAGGTTTATTTTAACAGTGAGAGACAGAAAAACAACAAAAATATCCAGAAAAACGCATTTCAAAAAAGTTATAAATTGATTTGCATTTTAATTAGTGAACAAAGTATTTGATCCCCTATCAGTCAGCAAGATTTTTGACTCCCAGGTGTCTTCTATACAGGTAATGACCTGAGATTAGCAGCACTCTCATAAAGGGAGTGTTCCTAATCTCAGCTTGTTACGTGTATAAAAGACACCTGTCCACAAAAGCAATCAGATTCCAATCTCTCCACCATGGCCAAGATCAAAGAGCTGTCCAAGGATGTCAGGGACAAGATTGTAGACCTATACAAGACTGGAATGGGCTACAAGACCAATGCCAAGCAGCTTGGTGAGAGGGTGACAACAGTTGGTGCGATTATTCGCAAATGGAAGAAACACAAAATAACTGTCAATCTCCCTCGGTCTGGGGCTCCATGCAAGATCTCACCTCGTGGAGTTTCAGTGATCATGAGAATGGTGAGGAATCAGCCCAGAACTACACAAGACTCTTGTCAATGATTTCAAGGCAGCTGGGATCATAGTCACCAAAAAAATAATTTGTAACACACTACGCTGTGAAGGACTGAAATCTTGCAGCGCCCGCAGAGTCCTCCTGCTCAGGAAAGCACATTTACAGGCCTGTCTGAAGTTTGCTAATGAACATCTGAATGATTCAGAGGAGAACTGGGTGACTGGGTGACGGCAAACAACCACCCCCCCCCCCCCCAACCCCCGAGCGGCACCCACTGCCCCGGCTGTTTTCCGGTCTTACCCCATCGGCGGCAGCGGGTGGCAGACAGCAGGCAACGTGGTGCAGTGGCTCCATGTCCTCTCCTCCATGGTGGCTTCTAGCTCCTCCCCTCTTCCTCCTAGGCGTCCAATAGGCTCACCTGTCCTATCAGCCAATCGGGTGACCGGTGTCAAAACCGGCTTCCTGATTGGCCGGGAGGAGGTTCAGTGTTACAACAGCAAATATTAATTCGCTGTTGTAACACACCTGGGTGGAATCAGAGCGCACTCTCTGTGACCCAAGCCCACCCTATATTGAAGTCTATTAGAGCCTCTGGCTCTAATTGGTGCTTCAAAAAAACAGCCGAGCCCCGCATTGGAATCCATGCGTGGTGTCCTGAAAGTGGCCAGATGCATGGATGGGGGTGGCGACGATGGATGGGGGGGAGGCGTCCGTGCGCCCTTAATGTATGGACCGCTCCTGTTTGGTTCTATGAAGCACCACTGTACTCTTTCTTTTTCAAGTCTTTTTATGAGTGCTGCAGCACTAGATTTTAGGGATGCACCGATATATCGGCCACGGAAAATTATCGGCGTTTTGCTGATAGGAAAAGAGGTGCCAATAATGGCCTTCGAAAAAGACACACGATTTTACCGCGATTTTCATAGGTCATGTAAGTCAAAGACTCACATGACTCACATTAAAAAAACGCAACAACAGTGTGTTTTTGATGTGTTTTTGCCACATTTTCAATGCATTTCAATGGGGCGGTGTATTACACTGTAATGGAAGTGCAACTGACCAGTGTGAAGAATTAAGCCCTAGTTCACACTTATGTGGTGCAGGACACCGCATGTGATTCACACAGGAATCACACTGCATTCCTCTGCAAATCACATGTGATGTCTGTGCGATGTGGCTTAAGTCATTCATTTTTTATGGCTCAAATCGCATCCGCACCAAAATGGTGCAGAACCCTTTATTTTGTCGCACCTGAATTGCATTGCATGGGTGTTCACCCCCATGTGATCCGATTTTAGCAATTTCACTGTGTTTTGTGAGCTGTTTCCAGGTGTGATTAATTTAACACTGACACCTGCAGCAGATCGCATGGACACCGTGCAATTTCAATGCAGTGTGGGAAACTCACAGGATTCACTGCGTTTTCCACATCGCATCAGTGTGAACCTAGGCTGAAAGGGATGCATTTTTTTTGTGCTTTTTTTAAAGCAAAAGTGGTTTGAAAACTATTAATTATAAAGTCGAATATAATACAATTATATATATAAAATTAGGGTTACACCGATACTAGTATCGGTGCCGATACCGAGCATTTGCACGAGCACTTAATGCTTAATCTGATACCTCCAGCTCTAATGGAGCACTTCCACCGTCTCCTGGCATTTCCCCTGGCTGGCGGTGACCAACCCTGACGCACCTGTCATTTCCGGGTGCACCGGCCGTGACGTCACACCCGGGCCTCCGAGCTCAGGATACTGGCTGCACGGCCGTACGTCTTCTGTTTCAGGGGAAGGCTGATCCATCGGATTGATCGCTCTCTCCACCAGTGAGGTCTTGTCTCCCCTTCACCGGGGTTCCCACTCCATCGGGACATCACAAATCAGTGTGAGCCTAGCTGTCCACATCTCTGCAGCACAGCCCAGCCCTCGAGGCTGAGTCAGCAGCATATAGGATGGATACATACACTGAGTAGTGCATTTTCATGTACAGTGGCTTCTGAGCTTTCCTTCACCTTGGTTTTATTGAACTGTTGCCTTAAATAAACTCATCACTGTTTTATTGAACTACCTATTTGGTGTCAGCTGATTTTCACTTTTGTATATGTGTCACCCGCACATAATACCAGTGGTCCTCTAAGCGTTAACAGTGGCATTTTGGATTATGATTTTTTTTTGTGACGCCTCTCCTGGTTCTCACACAGCAGCTAGATGAATCCCAGTGCACCACGACCATATCCATGGAGATAACCCTGAGGTGGTTTTAGCTCCAAACATTTTTTGTGTTATTTTGAGTATCCTTGAAAATACATACGGAAATTGCATGTGATTCTTTGTGACAATTTTTTTTGTATTGACGCAAATCGCACCGCAAAGTATCGGGAATCGTCGATAAAAAAAACGATGCAGCCCTATATAAAATATATATTTTGGTTTCGGTTTTCGGGCCAAGTGCATCCTGAATTTTTGGTTTCGGTCTACAATTTTTATTTTGTTGCACCACTACTAAATTTGTTTGTAACTTTTATAAAACTCAATAAAATGCAAACTGAAAAAGTTGCTTGCTAAATAAGCAATTACAAAAGCTTTACAAAGAGTTTAAAATATTGTAAGAAGATTTCTTGAGGATTTAAAACTCTTCAGCTCCAGCATAGTTGTGTTGAACACAACAGCTGTAGCTTTACATAAACACTTAGCAGACTTTAGCAGCCATTTATCAGCGACAGCCTGCATGCCCATTAAAGTGTATGTAAACCCATTGATTAAATTGTATATATGTTTTAAATTCCTATTGTCATTTGAAAAGTTGTTTTCAGTATTTTTAAATCTGCATCTTTCATTAACATATCACCTGGTAATCCTACCATGAAGGTCCTTGTCAGGCACTTCCTGTTATAGAGTGACAACACTGTCCCTGTCTCCCAGTTGGGCACCTGCATTGTCACCCTGTATACACAGGCTTATGATTGACACTACACAGAGGCCCACTTTTGTAACCATTAGGAAACCTGTCCATCTTTGCAGCCACAGGGAGTGGCTGCAAAGATTCTGCAGAAAATCAACAACACTTAAACACAAAAGGTCCATATCTACTTTCTAAAATGAACCACTTGATGCCCACGCTATAGCTAAAAGACGGCTACAGCGCAGGCTTAAATTGCCGTAAGGGAGTACATGGATGTGCTTGTGCTACCCATGCGCCCCCTGCGGCATGCGGGTGGCATGCTGTGTAATCACCAAGTCCTTGGGACTCGGCTGATCACAGATTGAAATAAAAGGCCGACCACGTGATCAGCAGTCAGCCAATGACAGCTGATCATATGATGTAAACAAAATGCAGCAATCTGCTTTTTCAAAAACAAGCCGATTACCAGCTTCTGTAAAAGGGACATCGGTCCCACACAGTGACCGCCAGTGCTGTTAACCAGTGCCCACCAGTGCTTCTAACCAGTTCCCACCAGTGCCACCTATCAGTGCCCATCAGTACTGCTAACCAGTGCCCACCAGTGCCACCTATCAGTGCCCACCAGTGCCACATATCAGTGCCCATCAGTGCTGCAAATCAGTGCCCATCAGTGCCTCATCATCAGTGCTACCTATCAGTGCCACCTCTCAGTGCCCTTCTGTGCCGCCTATCAGTGCCCTTCAGTGCCGCCTATCAGTGCCACCTATCAGGAACCATCAGTGCCACCTATCAGAGCAGCCTCATCAGTGCCTCCTGATCAGTGCCCACCAGTGCCACCTCTTTAGTGCCCATAAGTGCCTCCTTTCAGTGCCCATCAGTACCTATCAGTGCAGCCTATCAGTGCCCATCAGTGTAGCCTATCAGTGCCCACCAGTGCCCATCAGTGCTGCCAATTAGTGCCCATCAGTGCCGCCTATCAGTGTCACCTCTCAGTGCTCTTCAGTGCAGCCTATCAGTGCCTATCAGTGCCACCTATCAGTGAGCATCTACCTATCAATGCAGCCTCCTCAGTGCCTTCTGATCAGTGCCACCTCATCAGTGCCACCTATCAGTGCCCATCAGTGCTGACATATCAGTGCCTATCAGTGCAGCCTAACAGTGCCCATCAGTGCAGCCTCATCAGCACACATAAATGAAGGAAAATTTTACAACAAACTGAAAACTGGTTTTTTGTTTTTTTTTCGAAAAGTTCAGTCTTTTTTTTGTTTGTTTACCAAAATATAAAAAACCCAGTGGCGATTAACCACTTCAGCCCCGGAAGAATTTACCCCCTTCCAGAGCACTTTTTGTGATTCAGCACTGCGTCGCTTTAACTGACAATTGCACGGTCGTGCAACGTTGCACCCAAACAAAATTGATGTCCTTTTTATCCCACAAATAGAGCTTTCTTTTGGTGGTAAACAAAAAAAGAGTGACGATTTTGAAAAAAACACAATAATTTGTACTTTTTGCTATAATAAATATCCCCATTTTTTTTAAAAAGCGCAAATTTTTTCTCAGTTTAGGCTGATATGTATTCTTCTACATATTTTTGGTAAAAAAATCGCAATAAGCAAATATATTGATTGTTTTGCACAAAAGTTATTGCGTCTACAAAATAGGGGATAGATTTATAGCATTTTTATTATTATTATTTTTTTTTTACTAGTAATGGCGGCGATCTACGATTTTTATTGTGACTGCGACATTATAAACGGACACATCGGACAATTTTGATCAATGCTATAAAAATGCATTGATTACTGTAAAAATGTCACTGGCAGTGAAGGGGTTAACACTAGGGGGCAATCTAGGGGTTAACTGTGTTCCCTGGGAGGTGATTCTAACTGAAGGGGGAGGGGACTGACTAGAGGAAGTGACCGGTCGTCACTTCCTCACTTCCTAGCTAATAAGAACACACGATCTGTCACTCCTGTCAGAACAGAAGAGGGAACAAGGAAGTATGTGTTTACACACACTTGTCCCTGTTCTGTGTCTCCTGCTCATGATCGCTCATGGCGGGCAGTCATCGTGACAGTCGGCCACAAGCATCGGCACCCCCGCTGTGCAGCGGGCGTGCGCACGCTCGCCTGCTATCCCAACCCCGCGAACTGACGTATAGCTACGACGGCTCGCGCAGGGGAGCCAACCTTCTGCAGTATAACTGCGGCGGCTGGTCGGGAAGCGGTTAAATACCACCAAAAGCTCAGTTTGTGTGAAAAAAAAAATGCAAAAAATGTCATATGGGTACAGTGAAGCATGACCGCACAATTGTCGTTCAAAGAGTGACAGAGTCGAAAGATGAAAATTGGTCTGGGCAGGAAGGGGGTATATGTGCCAAGTAAGCAAGTGGTTAATGACCTTCAGGCAGAGGGGTGTAAGAAATGAACAGAGGCTGAAATGTAAGCTTTCCATAAAATCATAAAATTAGACAAAACTTTTCCAACCTGATGTATTTTTAAGCTCAGAATTCCTGACTCTATGCTCCACTGTTATAATAATTATGCAATAACTGCATCTTTGCATTGACACTAAAACAAATTCAAGTGGCAAGCCCTTTCTTCCCACGAATTCTGCAGTAGCCACCAAAGTTAACCATGTATTTTAAGATTCCTCTCGTTTAAACCCAAGGGCTAAAAGACAGAAATCACCATATTCCCCAATCCATGCTAAACAAAATAGATGGACAAATCTCACCTGCCAGCTATTATATTCCGACAGCTGGCACCAGAAGCTCTTATGCCGCGTACACACGAGCGGACTTTACGGCAGACTTTGCCCGGCGGACGGGATTTCGTCGGACAATTCGATCGTGTGTGGGCTCCAGCGGACTTTGTTTTCACAAAAGTTGGACGGACTTAGATTTGAAACATGTTTTAAATCAATCCGTCGAAATCGAGTCCGGTCGAAAAGTCAGCTCGTCTGTATGCTAGTAAAAAGCCACGCTAGGGCAGCTTATGGCTACTGGCTATGAACTTCCTTGTTTTAGTCCGGTCGTACGTCATCACGTACGAATTCGACGGACTTTGGTGGATTGTGTGTAGGCAAGTCCGTTCATTCAGAAAGTCCGTCTTAAAGTCCATCAAAGTCCGCCGGGCAAAGTCTGCCGTAAAGTCCGACCGTGTGTACGCAACATTAGAATACCCAAACAGTGGCCCCAACTGATTGGATGCAGCATCTGTTTAGCTGTCAATTTTGCGTCTGGCTCCTTCAGTTTTCAGACCAGAGGAAGCCAACAGGGCCACCCATGGCTCAAATTTCAACTGGTAAATAAGGGACCAGACGAAATTTGCTCCATGTATGGCCAGCTTAACAGCATTCTAGGAGAGGAAAAAAGAAGAGAGGAACAGGGGAGTGCCTTGCCATACTAGGCTATGAGGCTGTGTGTTTCTCCTGATGCACACAGTGCAGAGAGACACAACTCCCTACATGAAGGGGTGGCTCCATAGGATGCTGCAAGAGAAAGGAACCACCCTGAAACAGGAAACCTGGGGCAGTGGTCATGGCACCAGTTTAAACTAGATAGAACATATGCGAGGATTAAAAGATGAAGAAGCTGCATATTCAGTAAGTGATTAAAGTGCTAAAAGTGTTTAAAAAGCTAATGGTTTAATATCACTTTAGATATGTAACTAGAATACTCATCTTACAGAATACTGGTGTTGTGCATTCCATAGACCTCGTTGTAAAAATTTGGTTCAGGGCAACATAGAGTCATAAGGACAATTTATTTTCAAATACCACATCATGAAGATAGATTTAATTGCATGACATAAATTATTAAAGCAAATTGCTACTTGTATTTTTTATTACAGAATGTACTGTACATTCATTTTGTTTAAATTTCTAAAAAAAAATCTCTTAGTGTAACTTCTTCACACAGATGATATGATTTACGTCTCAAAACCTTTTCAAGGAATGTATTATTATATGCTTTAACTCACTAATTAATAGTCTATTTCATGCTATCAGCATTGCCAGTCATTAAATCAAGTGAGGAAGCTGAAGTGAACAGTAACATACCCCACAGTATTCATTTTCACATGTAAATTATATATGAGTGTCATTGGAAAAAGTGATAAATGTGGTTATGAGCTAAGCTTGTTTTTTTTTTTTATATTTTGACAAGAATATCCACATGGAGTATTGTATTCACCAAAAATTGCAGACTTGGATTTCCTGCATATTTATTGTAAGCAATTAGGAAACAGATTTGAATTGTGTCATGCTTGAATAATACCCTTCTCTACATTTATGCATTAAAATCATAAGCCAAAATCTATATTCATATGTATATATCAAATCATTTTATTAAGCATTTGAAAAATGTCTTGTTTTATTGGAAAAAAAATAACCTAAAATATTTTGCAAATGGGTTAAAAATCGCAGTTATAAGTATAGAAACAGGTTTCTGCACACTACAATTTTCTTCCCGTCATTTCAATCAGTTTGACAGGTGCAGGTAGTATAACAGTGAGATTTAGAACAGTAAATATGTAAAGTATGTTTCAGATTTTTAACTAATGCAAAGTACTATTGAATAGCAAAGGTTCTGAAATATTTACGGAATTAATTTCTGGTTCCCATAGCTATTTCATGAACTAAATGGCCATGTAGATCTTTATGTGATTAAACAGCAAGGGTGATCATAAGCATGCTTACTGTGAGCCTGTGCTTTGCCTTTCGAGGGTAGAAGCAATTATTTGTTATTCAGCTAGAGATGAGCTCTTGGCTTTATCTAAACATGCTTGTTCAGGCATTTCGTCTGAATGCTAGAACGTTTAGCTGGTTCAGGGTGAGTCAAAATTCATAAATAGAAGCATTTTTTTCTACTCCTACTATAAATATTAGCTTTCTTTGTCTGCTGTCAATGGTTGTAAAGGAAGCAGTAGGTGCCGGCACCCGCTGTGTCCTTAGCAACCAGTGACATTCCCCGACCCTATTCATTTGCTGGCTGGAAATCCCCGGCCATGTAAACAACGGAGTGGGTATAGTGTCTAAAATCATTGGCCAAATTTGATACATTTTCTGGGGTTTTACTATTTTTTTAATTATTTGTGTAAAGTGTTTTATTTACAACTTACATTTTTTTGTGGATAAAAGTAGTAGGAGTACTATGTATTGCTCATACAGTGGTAAAATAAGTATTGAACGTGTCACCATTTTCTAGGTAAATATATTTCTAAAGGTGCTATTGACATTACATTTTTACCACATGTCAGTAACAACCCATGCAATCCATACATACAAAGAAACAAAAACAAATAAGTTCAGAAATTAAGTTATGTGTAATAAAATGGAATGACACAGGTAAAAAGTATTGAACACATGAAGAAAGGGAGGTGCAAAAAGGCATGGAAAGTAAAGACACCAGCTGCACTCTATCACTAATTATATAGCAATCCTGTCTCTTGTCAGTTCAAATAATATCAGCTGGTTAAGTCTCACCTGATGGCCTATAAAAAGGTGTCTCATTACCAAGGTGTCAAACAAGAAGTAAAGTAAAAGCAAAGAGCTCTTTCAAGACCTTTGCAACCTTATTGTTGCAAAACACACTGATGGCATTGGTTACAGAAGGATTTCTAAATTTCTGAATGCTCCAGTGAGGACTGTTGTGGCCATAATCTGGTAGTGGAAAGAACATCCTTTCAGCATAAACCGGCCACGACCAGGTGCTCCTCGCAAGATTTCTGACAGAGGAGTGAAAATAATTATCAGAAGAGTTATCCAAGAGACAAGGACCACTTGTGGAGAGCTTCAAAAAGACCCGGAATTAGTAGGTACAATTGTTTCAAAGAATACAATAAGTAATGCACTCAACCACCATGGCCTGTATGCATGTTCACCACGCAAGACTCCATTGCTGAAGAAAAAGCATGTTGAAGCCCGTTTAAAGTTTGCTGCACAACATTTAGACAAGCCTGTGAAATACTGGAAGAATATAGTCTGGTCAGATGAGACCAAAATTGAACTCTTTGGATGCCATAATACCACCATGTTTGGAAGTCAAATGGCACTGCACATCACCCCCAAAACAACATACCAACAGTAAAGTTTGGAGGTGGGAACATCGTGGTGTGGGGCTGTTTTCCAGCATACGGTACTGGCAATCTTAATCTCATTGAAGGAAGGATGAATGGAAAAAATGTACCTGATAAAAATCTGCTGCCAGCCTCCAGGATAACGAAGATGAAACGAGGGTGGACATTTCAGCAAGATAATGATCCCAAACACAAAGCCAAGGGAACTCTCAATTGGTTTCAAAGAAAGAAAATAAAGCTGATAGAATGGCCCAGCTAATCAACTGACTTGAATCCAATACTGTAGAAAATCTATGAAAAGAACTAAAGATCAGAGTTCATAGAAGAGGCCCATGGAGCCTTCAAGATTTGAAGACTGTGAGGAAGAATGAGCCAAAATCACACCTGAGCAATGCATGCAACTGGTTTCTCCATACAGGAGGCATCTTGAAGCTGTCATTACAAACAAATGATTTTGTACCAAGTATTAAATAAATTTCAGTTAGTGTGTTCAATACTTTTTCCCTGTGTCATTCCATTGTATTACACATAACTTAATTTCTGAACTTATTTATTTTGGTTTCTTTGAATGTATGGATTGCATTTTGCATGGGTTGTTACCGACATGTGATGAGAATTTCATGTCAATAGCATCTTTAGAAATATATTTACGTAGAAAAACTGTGACATGTTCAATACTTATTTCACACACTGTATAGGGGGAATGAGGTATCTAGGGTCCTCCTTATTTCTTGAGAACTTCCAGATTCCCATAAGCCCACTGCCCGCAGACCCTCACAACACTGGCCATTGTCCTCATCAACATGGGGACAAAATGCTTTGCTTGGGGGTACCCCCTGGCTGGGTACTACCCATGTTGAGGGCATGTAGCCTGGTATGATAAGGGTCTGGTATAGATTTTGAGGGGGAGTTCCCATTCTTTTTTTGTTTTTTACATGGGTTCCCTCTTAATATCCATACCAGACTCAAAAAGGGTCTGGTAAAGCATTTGGGGGGACCCCACACCATTTTTTCCTGGGTCCTCTTTGACATCTATACCAAACTCTCATCAAGGATATAGATCTGGTACGTATTTTAACTGGATAATCCCATACACTTTTTTTTGTGTGGGGTCTCACATTAACATCTATACTAGACCCTCATCAAGGATTAGTGTCTGCTTTAGATGAAAGCAATGCCCTAACTCCCTCATTTATAAAGTGATCAGCCAGAGGATGTCATTTACTGGTAAATTTAACTGCATTTTTGTTTTTATAACTGTAATTTTTTGCTGTAGTAAGTTGTATGCATTGTACAGATATGCCACTTCACAAGCAGGTTAAAAGCACCCCCCTGGTATGTTGCTTCAAGTATTTTTGCGATTTTAATGTTGCCCTTTAAGCATTCTTAAAATCACTGCTCCCTGCTAAATGGATTTTTTTAGTTGTTTTTGTTTTTTGGTAGTGCACAGCCCCCCACCCCAATGCCATTAGTTTGACAATCCCTAGCCCTATTAGACTAGAAAACGGCAATTACTGTTTTTAACCACTTGCCGCCCGCCGACCGTTATATGATGGCCAGGCGGCGCGGCTCTCGCTCTGGGCGGGTGTCATATGACGTCCATTCATTTAAACAGGGCATGCACGCGATCGTATGTGCGCAGCCCTGTACTGTCAGTGGCGTCGTGTCACAGAGACAGTGCTCGTCACCGAGGGGGGGTGAACAGCCATTGGGCATGGATGTTTACCACGTGATCGGCCATGATGAAGTCACAGCCAATCACAGTGGGTACCTCCCCACTTTGCATGGTGCATGCACGCGATTCTGTGACGAGCAGTGTTCTTGGGAACACTGCTCGTCACCGATGCTGGTAAACAGCCATTGACCAGCAGCTGTTTACCACGTGATCGGCTGTGATCCTTTCACAGCCGATCACTAAATGTAAACACAGAGCGGTAACGAGATGTTACCGGGTTCCCCTCCTCACACACCGATTGTGTGTGAGAAGGAGATTGCGGTAAAATCTCGTTACCACTTACAGTGTACACCAATCACACAGATTTCCCTAATAAAGAGGACCTGTCACCACCCATCAAAGTACCTGTCACAGTCATCAAAGTACCTGTCACAGTCCATATGAGTACCCGAGTACCTGTCACAGTCCATCTGAGTACCTGTCACAGTTCATATGAGTACCTGAGTACCTATCACAGTTCATCTGAGTACCCGAGTACCTGTCACAGTCCATCTGAGTACCTGAGTACCTGTCACAGTCCATCTGAGTACCTGTCACAGTCCATATGAGTACCTGTCACAGCCCATCTGAGTACCTGTCACCGCCCTTCAGAGTACCTGTCGCCGCCCTTCAGAGTACCTGTCACCACCCATCAGAGTACCCGAGTACCTATCTATAGCCCATCAGAGTACCCGAGTACCTGTCACCAGCCCATCAGAGTATCCGAGTACCTGTCACCAGACCATCAGAGTGCCCGAGTACCTGTCACCAGCCCATCAGAGTAACCGAGAACCTGTCACCAGCCCATCACAGTACCCGAGTACCTATCTGCAGCTCATCAAGTTACCCGAGTATCTGTCTCCAGCCCATCAGAGTACCCAAGTACCTATCTGCAGCCCATGCCTCATAGAATATACGTTGGGGTGTTTGCTTTCCAAAATGGGGTCGTTTTGTGGGTAATTCCACTGTACTGATGCTCCAGGACCTTCAAAAGTGTGATAGGTAGGAATGAAATGAGATGTGTAATTTATGCTCCTAGAAACGTACTACTTCAATCTTGGGCCTCTGTATGTGGCAAGGCTGTGTAAAAGTCTCACACATGTGGTATCACCATACTCAGGATGAGTAGCAGAATGTGGTTTGTAGTGTAATTTTTGATACATACATGCTATGTGTTAGAAATATCTTATAAACTGGCAACTTTGTGTAAAAAAAATGCGTTTTTATTTTTTTCCCACATTTTTTTCCAAAAACTTCTGGAAAAAAATGAACCGCTCAAAAGACTCATTATGCCTCATAGATTATACGTTGGGGTGTTTACTTTCCAAAATGGGGTCATTTTGTGGGAAATTCCATTGTCCTGCTGCTCCAGGGCCTTTAAAATTGTAATTGGTGGTTGAGAAATTAGATGTGTCATTTATGCTCGTAGAACGCCTGAAGGTGCTACTTCAATGTTGGGCCTTTGTATGTGGCCAGGCTGTGTAAAAGTCTCACACATGTGGTATCGCCATACTCGGGAAGAGTAGCAGAATGTATTTTGGGGTGTAATTTGTTGTATGCATATACTCTGTGAGAGAAATAACCTGTTAATATGGCAATTTTGTAAAAAAATTAATAAAATAAAAAATCTTCATTTTGTAAAGAATTGTGGGGAAAAATTACAACTTAAAAAAACTCACCATGCTACTTACTTAATACCTTGGAATGTCTACTTTCTAAAATGGGGTTATTTGGGGGGTATTTGTACTTTTCTGACTTGTTAGTGTCTCAAGAAATGAGATAGGCCTTCAGTAGATCAGGTGTGATCAGATGCGATGAATTTTCAGTGATTGGCACCATAGTTTGTAGACTCTATAACTTTCACAAAGACCAAATAATATACACTAATTTGGGTTATGTTTACCAAAGATATGTAGCAGTATAAATTTTGGCCAAAATTTATGAAGAAGAATTACTAATTTGCAAAATTTTAGGACAGAAACAAAGAAAAGGGCATTTTTTTCATTTCATTTTTTATTTATAGCACAAAAAATAAAAAACCTACTAGTGATTAAATACCACCAAAAGAAAGCACTATTTGTGTGAAAAAAAAGGACGCAAATTTCATATGGGTACAGTGTTGCATGATGGAGTAATAGTCATTCAAATTGTGAGAGCGCTGAAATCTGAAAATTGGTCTGGGTAGGAAGGGGGATATAAGTGCCTTGTATTGAGATGGTTAACTTTCAGCCTTCAGACTTCAATAGGGTTCACATTGGGCACCTGGACTTCAGTTCTGTTCGCTACACCCTTGAACCAAACCCAGGTATGTTTAGCTAATTTCTGTTCACATCAGATGAATTTGATACTACTCGATCAACTACCTTCTGTGTTAATTTTAATATGCAGTTATATTTGTGTATTTAGAAGCACACGCAGACTTCCCATACATACGATAGATATATATCGATTTTTGGTTTTCTTTATTGATCTAAATGCAGCACTAGTTTACTGATATTTACGTGTGTGCAAATCTTTCTTATACAGCATACAAAATTCAGTTTACAAAAATATTTCTGCTCCAGTATACTTCTTATTCACTTCTGACATTATACAGGCACAGACGAAGCTTTAATTTTCTGCCTAGCAAAATCTCTAACATTTATATCTAAATGAGGAATATAAAACCTCTCCCCTTACTTTCACCTTTAAAGTCATCCCTATAAGATTCTCATTGTATTACCAGCCAACTCTGAAAAAGATGCACTCGTTTATTCTGATTCAGCATTCTACTTTGCTGCATCCTTTTATCACAATCAAGCATACGCAGAGCACAGTAACAATTATAAATTGCCTCGACGCCCAATTATCAAATATATGTCAAATACATATCTACGATTTTGGCATACTCAGCAGATGTAGGGACCATTAGTATAAAGAACAAGTAGGTTAAAGCCCGAGGAAAACTTACTTTTTCAAATTTCAAACCATATCACTGAAAATGTATCCTAAGCAATATGTTCAAGGAAATTATTAGATAAATGGATCATGCATAAAAAAATTCACTAACGTTGTAACCTGTAAGGTTTATTATTATCTTTATTCAGCTAATAATAGCAAAGACGAGTGCCAGTTGGTGAATCACATGCTGCCAACTACAGGCCCTACTTGTCTACATTTTCCAGCTGCTACTAAATGACAGCTAAGACAGCAGCACCAATACATGCCCCCAGCAGCAACAATATGTAATTATAAAGTGTGTTGTTACTGCGCTATCCTACAAAAGTGAATGACATCAAAATAAACAATGAAGTGCAAAAATAATAACTGTGAACTGCTGCGACTTCTCTGTGAGACACACACGTCTTTAGCAATTTGTAAATAATAAGTCGCGCTGTGAATGAAAAAATGAGGTGCTGAAACCTACTGTATTTTAATCAAACAAGTAAAATTAAAAAGATAATAAATGGTCACATATGGTGTGTTAAACAGTCCATAATAGTTGATTGAATATCTACACAAGTGGAGAACAACTAACACCCAGGAACAGTGAACAAAGAAAAAGATCAGCCTTCCACCTCCATCCAAACTGCAGCTTACCAGCTCCTGTGGATCTCTTAATTATGAGAGATCTATACACCTGTGGCTTGATACCCAGCCAGGGCCTTTGAATCACAGCACAGCAGAGATCTCAGCATCCTCACAGGGGTTTATGGCTTATATGGGAAGATTACGGCAGATGTATTCCATAAAAAGATAGATAGCTCCATAGCGTAAAACAGTACACACATTTATTTCATAAACAATAAAGAGAGATATTGCACTTACATTTCATAAAATCATCACATGCAGAGTAAAAAGTTTAATCCGGCCGACTCTCAATAACTGCCCGTGTTCCGGGACTTCTGTGTATTGCAGTGACGTCAGCACATCGCTCCTCCCTACACGTTTCGTCACACCTGACGTCGTCCTGGGGGAACCAAAGACAACGTCAGGTGTGACAAAACGCATAGGGAGAAGCGTTGTGCTGACGTCACCGCAATACACGGAAGTCCCGGAACACGGGCTGTTATTGAGAGTCATTCACAGCGCGACTTATTATTACAAACAATATGTAATTAGGTGGTGTGGAATTGGAAAAATACAGCATGGTATACGGAATGAGGTAGTGCAGACAAGGGAGTGTACAGCATGGCATACGAAATGAGATGGTGTGGAAAAGGAAACATAAAGCACTGGATATGGTATACACTAGCAGAAATATTTTTGAATCCTAATTGAATTATGGCACCCCATTCAGACCTCCATCAGGACAGACCACCATTGATTGCAGTGATAGCTTGACTTGTTGGTCCAGGATAAGGAACGTTATTTGCCCTGCTAGTTAGGCTCTGTGCCATTCAGAACTCCTGTCAGCACAGACATCTCAACTGATTATGAATATATCGACAGATCCGCGCTTACAGACTGATTCACACCTGCAGCCCCCCTATGTAGGAAGGGGACACCTAAGTGATCCCCCAAAAAACTGAAAATCAAAGTATAGGGAGTGGCGCTGTGTTAAAATAAAGGTTGTGGCTGTAAATTAAACAAGTGCTCAAGTGTGTAATATAATTGCTTCTTAGAAGTGAATAAAAATTTTTTATATACAAAACTCCCAAAAATCAATGTATCCCTATATTAGTGAAAAATCCTTATTTAGTGGTAAAGGGAATTTGCTACTATATGTGCAAACACTAACACAAATATTAAATCATCACCATTATATAACATATATAAATCTACTAATTAGAAAATGCAAAGTGACAAGTGCCAAAAACTGTGGTTATCAAACCATTGTGCATTGATGTGCAAAAACCATTTAAAATAGTAAATCGTTAGTAATGTGTAAAAACCGCAACTATATATCAAAGGAAATCCCATATATTGTTCGTTGCAAAGTGTTCATAACAGTAATATAATGTGCAGCTCCATCCTAGAACCAATTTTGTGCCTGTTTAGACTTGGGAGTGTGATACCTGTGCGGTGAGACAAGGCCTATGTGGCCTGTCTCTGTAACAGGGAGATAGGTGCTGGGCACCATAGCCAGGGAAACCTGTGTGCATGGATATCCAGTGGGGACCTTTATTACATCAAGGGACAGGGAGTCCCCATCTCCTTGTATGCAAGTAGCTGCTTTGAATTGAGACGTGTGGAAGGATACTGGCATCCATATAACCGGAGAGACAGGATTAACATCATACGCTCGTACCCCTGCAGGGGTGGAGTGCTCCGGTGAGTGCAACCACATTGGGGGGTGACTGCCAGTAATTACAGCACGGCTTTGTACCAGCAAAGGAGAACCTTCTGCACGATTTCTACGGGGTTTTAGTACACGGCACATTCTATTACTGTTATGAACACTTTGCAACGAACAATATATGGGATTTCCTTTGATATATAGTTGCGGTTTTTACACATTACTAACGATTTACTATTTTAAATGGTTTTTGCACATCAATGCACAATGGTTTGATAACCACAGTTTTTGGCACTTGTCACTTTGCATTTTCTAATTAGTAGATTTATATATGTTATATAATGGTGATGATTTAATATTTGTGTTAGTGTTTGCACATATTTAGTGGTAAAGGGAATTTGCTACTATAAGGATTTTTCACTAATATAGGGATACATTGATTTTTGGGAGTTTTGTATATAAAAAAATTTTTTTCACTTCTAAGAAGCAATTATATTTCACACTTGAGCACTTGTTTAATTTACAGCCACACCCTTTGTTTTAACACAGCGCCACTCCCTATACTTTGATTTTCACATCTCAACTGATCACTGCTGTCACACAAGCAGCCGGGGCAGAAGAACACTCACACCGGTCATAGACAATTTGAACTGTGTATGGGCTGGCTGAATGTACCCAAGTTGATCAACTGATCAACTCTGGTACAATCAGCCTGCCGGATTTTACATGCGATTATCGCTAGCAACTGTTTCTTGCCAGGAGAAGACAAAGGCTCGATGGGAGGGATTCTCCTATCAACACTTTCTGTTTGTAATAGCAATCAAGCAGCTGATGAGCCGCTCCGATTGCTATTACAAGAGAGCCAACTGTTGGCTCTAAAAACGGTACCGGGGTGATGCCTGCAGATGCAGGCATCATCCAGGTATAACTACAGAAAGTCCAGTGACATAAGTGTACTATACTTGCCAATAGGGATGAGCCGAACACCCCCCTGTTCGGTTTGCACCAGAACATGCGAACAGGCAAAAAATTCATTAGAACATGCGAACACCGTTAAAGTCTATGGGACTCGAACATGAATAATCAAAAGTGCTAATTTTAAAGGCTTATATGCAAGTTATTGTCATAAATAGTGCTTGGGGACCTTGGTCCTGCCCCAGGGGACATGGATCAATGCAAAAAAAAGTTTTAAAAGCGGCAGTTTTTTCGGGAGCAGTGATTCTAATATTGCTTAAAGTGAAACAATAAAAGTGTAATATTCCTTTAAATTTCGTACCTGGGGGGTGTCTATAGTATGCCTGTAAAGGGGCGCATGTTTCCCGTGTTTAGAACAGTCTGACAGCAAAATGACATTTCAAAGGAAAAAAGTCATTTAAAACTACTCGCGGCTATTAATGAATTGTTGGTCCGACAATACACATAAAAGTTCATTGATAAAGATGGCATGGGATTTCCCCACAGGGGAACCCCAAACCAAAATTTAAAACAAAATGGCGTGGGGCTCCCCCTAAATTCCATACCAGACCTTCAGGTCTGGTATGGATATTAAGGGGAACCCTGCGCCAAAATAAAAAAAATGGCATGGGGTCCCCCTCAAAATCCATACCAGACCCTTCAGGTCTGGTATGGCTTTTAAGGGGAACCCCACGCCAAAATTTTTTAAAAAATGGCGTGGGGTCCCCCCAAAAATCCATACCAGACCCTTATCTGAGCATGCAACCTGGCAGGCCGCAGGAAAAGAGTGGGGGACTGAAAATAGAAGAAAGAAGATGGAAAGACTTTAAATTAAGGAATTGTCAAAAACTCTCTTGTAATTTTTAACATTTTTGACTTTTTTTGTAAAATGGTAGGGGTACTTTTGTACCCCCTTACCATTTCACATGGGGAGGCCAGGATCTGGGGGTCCCCTTGTTAAAGGGGGCTTCCAGATTCCCATAAGCCCCTCGCCCGCAGACCCCCACAACCACAAGGGTTGTGGGGATGAGGCCCTTGTCCCCATCAACATGGAGACAAGGTGCTTTGGGGGGACCCCAAAGCACCCTCCCAATATTGAGGGCATGTGGCCTGGTATGGTTCAGGAGGGGGGCCAATCTCTCGTCCTCCCCTCTTTTCCTGCGGCCTGCCAGGTTGCGTGCTCGGATAAGGGTCTGGTATGGATTTTTGGGGGGACCCCACGGCATTTTTTTTTACATTTTGGCGCGGGGTTCCCCTTAAAATCCACACCAGACCTGAAGTTATGGTAAAAACGCAGTTTTTAAAACTTTTTTTTGCATTGATCCATGTCCCCTGGGGCAGGACCCAGGTCCCCAGACACTTTTTATGACAATACCATGCATATAAGCCTTTAAAATGATCACTTTTGATTTCTCCCACAGACTTTTAAAGGGTGTTCCGCGGCTTTCGAATTTGCTGCGAACACCCCACATTTGCTGTTCGGCGAACTGGCGAACAGCCGATGTTTGAGTAGAACATGAGTTCGACTCAAACTCGAAGCTCATCCCTACTTGCCAACAGTCCCGATTTTCCCGGGACATTCACAGTATTCCGACCTAAATCCTGGTCTTACCGTGTCCCGGGAAAATTCACAGGAAATTGGCTTTGTCCCGATGTCCGTGATGAATCGCCCATCGCCGCCGCTATTGCCATTTTTGTGAAGAGCAGCTCTCCTTGAGGCCAAGGCGGGGAGAAATAAGAAGCGGAGCCTGGGTTGTGGGGCAGTGGGTTGGCGGCAGCTTCATTTCTATTGGTAGCCGCTTTCATTGCCACCTGGGCTCCACCCACTGTTTGTTCCCCTTGGCCTCCACGAGAGCTGCTCTTTGCAAAAATGACAATATCACCAATATTACCAGCCGACTCCTGATCTCTAGCGGCGGCTCTGGTGATACAGCAACATGGAGGTCTCACAATCTAGCAGCAAGCTGCATCTCAGGTGACAAGTAAGCTGCATCTCTAGTGACAAGTAAGCTGTATCTCTGGTGACAAGTAAGCTGCATTTCTGGTGGCAAGTGTGCTGCATCTCTGGTGGCACGTGAGTGCTGCACCTCTGGTGACAAGTGAGCTGCATCTCTGGTGACAAGTAAGCTGCATCTCTGGTGGCAAGTGAGTGCTGCATCTCAGGTGACAAGTGAGTGCTGCATCTCAGGTGACAAGTGAGTGCTGCATCTCTGGTGACAAGTGAGCGCTGCATCTCTGGTGACAAGTGAGCGCTGCATCTCTGGTGGCAAGTGAGCCCTGCATCTCTGGTGGCATGTGAGTGCTGCATCTGTGGTGACAAGTGAGCGCTGCATCTCTGGTGGCATGTGAGCGCTGCATCTGTGGTGGTATGTGAGTGCTGCATCTGTGGTGACAAGTGAGCGCTGCATCTCTGGTGGCAAGTAACAAGCTGAATCTCTGGTGACAAGTGAGTGCTGCATCTGTGGTGACAAATGAGCACTGCATCTGTGGTGACAAGTGAGCGCTGCATCCCTGGTGGCAAGTAACAAGCTGCATCTCTGGTGACAAATGAGCACTTCATCTGTGGTGACAAGTGAGTGCTGCATTTCTGGTGGCAAGTAACAAGCTGCATTTCTGGTGACAATTAAGCGCTGCATCTCTGGTGACAAGTGAGCACTGCATCTGTGGTGACAAGTAGCAAGCTGCATCTGGTGACAAGTGAGAGCTGCATCTCTGGTGACAAGTAGCAAGCTGCATCTTTCTTTCTCTCTCCCTCCATCCCTCTCTTCCTTCTCCCTCCATCTCTTTTTCATCTCAGACTCTAACCACAGTCCTTTAAGCCACGCCCAATATTTAGTTGTTTTACGCCATATTCCCCCCGCCCCAATTATAATAAGACTCCGCCTACAGACAAAAAAGTGTCCCTATAAATTTTTTGACAATGTTGGAAACTATGGGGTACATCGCTGGACAGGAAGTGGTTAAAGGAGAATTATACAAAAAAAATTAGTTTAAGTCACAAGCGCTTTTTTTTACCACTACTATTCCTTTATTCTGGCTTTTGACATTTGCAAATGCAGCAATTTAGAAATTGGATCAAAAGTTTAACGCACGGAAACACTTTTTGAAAGATAAAAAGTGCATTTTATATACAACTATATAGATCAGACCAAAATGAGGGACACATGAGGAGGAAAGAGGGACAATGGGAGTTTGTTTCAAATCAGGGACAGTCCCTCGAAATCAGGGACAGTTGGGAGCTATGGATATGTAGTCCTTAGAAATTTGAAAGTAAATAGCAGCTGAGAAGCTGTAAAGCATGCAGGGAATCCAGAAAGTTGTGGAAAGAAATAGCCAACAGACAGGCAGCATTTGCAAAATAAAAGGATCTTTTTTTTTGGACTTATATTGGATTTCCAAACATAACTGTTGTTTGTATCATAATTACAATGCTAATGTTATAAATGAAAGTGTATTCTGCGAACATAAAAATCCTTTAATTGTGATGGCTGCATCCGTTTTCTTTTTTTTAGGCCTTTTTCCTTCATTTTTACCTGGTAAGTCTGTTATTTTTCAACTTTCTTTAAGAAACCAAGTCATCCAGCAAAAATGACATTAAGGCTTTGTTAGTCACTTATTAAAAGTCCATCTAAATCTTATAGTCAATCTAACACTACCCTTTCCAGACAATACTGCTGTCCAAATACTTTTTCCTTATTCTGCCATAAGTAGAAAAGACAATATAAGGCTGAACATGGATGACTTGAATAAAAAACGAGCAGATTCTTCCATCCAAACTAGTGAGGAGAATAGAGGAATCCTCACCACTGAGACATTTTAGTCTTACAGCTGGACTCCTCCGCTGCCAGAATACACTGATCAGCAGCTGCAACTACTGATCAAGAAATGTTTTCCAACATTCTAGTTTAAGAGGAGTCTAGCGATCGACTTCTGTCGAATGGGGATGGCCATAAATGGAGCAAAATTTGGTCGGTCCCTGTTAAACTGGCTCAATTTTGATCCATCCATGGCTGGCTTGAGACAGGAAGTGTACTGGCCAGATCACCTGGTGAAAAATAAAGGGGAAAAATCTAAAAAACAGAAAACAAATGTAGCCATCATCTAAGGATTGACTGATTGGGTAAGATGCAAAATGTTAAACTTTTGTTTCTGGGTTTAGATATGCTTTAAAGAAAAAAAAGAAAAAAAAAAGCTTATGGTGGCTTAGGCTAGAACTCCAGAAAAACATTTTTTTTCCATTTTAGAACCACTCTTTCTCTGGAGAATGGGGGAATCCATGTAAGGGGAACATCAAAAAAGTATGACATTTACAGTATAAGACCTGCACAAGATTACCTACTCCTAAAACATTATAATTTTCCTTTAAATAACAACACACAGCTACTTTAGATTCATCTACATTGGATTAGTATGCAATGCACACAGACTGGTAACACGCATTGAAATCACTCAATATGGAAGATATTTGTCAGTGAAGTAAATGAACCCTCTATCCGTAGCAGACTATGAATGAATGTATGTATTCAGTTCTGTTCCTCCTACATGTATACTATAATAAAATAAATTAATTAAATCAATATAGTAGTTTATGCTCTGTGGATTTACATTAAAAATGCAAATGCTTAGCTAATAAACCCAAAATGGAAAAAGGCAGGCCGTATTGGTTTATGATGGATGATTCAAGCTTTAACTCATTAATCAAAGAGAAAATGGTATCATACAGTGCAGTATAAAAGGTGATAATATCTGTCAATGCTAGTATGCAGAATTATACTTTTCTTGTTACAAAATATTCAAAGCATTCATTCAAGTAATACAACAGAGAAGACATCTCCAACCACTGATAAATGATGTATAACTCAATTAAATCCTAATCTTCTATAATTTTAAGAGCAATCAGTAGAATTGCTAGATTGATTGAGCTAACAATAAATATCATATAATATGTATAAAATTGCAAAAAATCCATTACTCTAGTGCTACTTATGATTATAAAATATCAACAGCTTCAACCAGAATGGGGCTTGATTATTGTAAAATTGAGCATAGAGCAAGCAGATTCAGATTATTTTTTGCACAGCAAAGAACAGAAAGCTAAGTAATGGATTGGTCGCTATTTTCATGCTTCAGTTTAATAAATGAGTCTCCATTATCTTTATTTGTGTGTATTTTGCTTGTACTTCAGTGAAATTATACACAATAAACTATGAAATGCTGACTCAAAATTATTGCAATGGGCAATGTATATCTGTATTAACATCCCCAAGGAGGGCTGAAGCAACATTTGTAGTCCAAGAATAATGACATCTTAGTCATTCTAAAGGACTTTCATAAGGGGGAGGACAAAGGATTGACCACTTTGTACAACCTGCCATGTACTTAACTAGAGGAATCCATCCATCTTCTTCCCGCTATTTGCTAATTTACTAAAACAGCAAGGCAATGAAACAAGAACAAAGTTGTTTGGTCTACTATAGCCAAAAAGATGCATCAAGCATGGTGGATCACATAATTAAAGTTAGACATTCCACAGGTGGGAATTTCAGCAGACCTTCTGCAGAACCAGAGAGTGCATTGAGTGCATGCATATGCATTGAATAAGTAAAAATATACATTATAAGTATAGTCCTGGTCTGCTGAGTAGATATAAAGAGATGCCTTCATGTGTTTGTAGGCACCTAAAACTCAATAATGTGACTCTGACCTTCATGCCAAGTCAAGCTTGGGCATGCCCCCTCTTACACCTCATTGTTGTTTAATAAAGTCACATTTAATTGTTATAGACTTCTAGTGAGGTGCTAGGGGGTGAGCTTGAGGCCAACGTCAAGAGCTAAACCTGAGATTGTTATACTAATGTAGCACACCCCTTAAGGAGCTGCAAGTTGAAAGGGATCCTCCAACCCTGCAGAGCCAGGCACACCACATTTTCACAGCACAATTGAGGCAAGGAACAGTCCAGTGCTTTGTATTTTTATTAGGGGGATATACATGGATAGGGAGAAGGGTAATACTGGATGCCCACTTGACTGTAGTATAACTTTTCAGGGACAAACTTCCTCTGTACAGCTATTTACATTCCTTAGCTTCCTCCAGCACAACTCTTGCTTGAAGCATTACAACGCCCAGGACTGGCACTGTTAGATTGGTAACAAATGCCCTTTACAGATAGGGGCCGTGGGCCCCTTGTTTGTGTAGCAAAGTCCTAGTGCCCAGCTGTCCTCTTGTGGCTACCACCTCTTCAGGCACTGCCAGCCCACCTGGCTGCAGCTGCCCCTTTCTCCAGCCCTTCTGGCTAAACTTCCACAGTCCTCCTAGATTGACTCTGCATCCATCTCAGACTGCTTCCACCCAGTCCTCTCAGGCATGCCTCTCGGTCCACTCCACCCACCACCAGCTTCTGCACCCGAGTCTAGGCTCGAGGTCACCCCCCCAGACTAGGGGGTTACCCTTAAGGGCCACTGACAGCCTAACACTCTATCTGCAGCTTCTACCTGAACTCCACTGCCCTAGCTGGGCTGACCCAGAGCATCTGTTGGGGATTGGTCAGGGCCCTCAGAATACTCCAGACAGCTCCTCCTCAGCTCCAGTCCCAGTCTTCTGGAAGTTTCCAGCAAGTTCCAGAAGTGGGGGGGAGTCTCAGAGATGCTGCCTGTGAGTCATCCCACCCTCCATGAGTCACTCACCCTGACCCAGAAAAAAAACACAGACTTGGCTGCCAGCCAAGCGAAACAATTTTCCTACACTAACAAATCCTATTCACTAGAGGGTTTTACAATAAAATGTCCTAAATTTGAGTCTCCTGGGGTGCGGTATACACGGTTACATTTAAGTGCCTGTTTTTCTGGTCTGCAATCACTCTAGTGCCGGTCTGGAACTAGCTGCATGCAATGGCCATGTGCTATTTTACAGGAGCTATAGCATTCTGCAGTATAAAGTGCAATGGGCAAACCTTAAAATATGAAAATGAGAAGTTCATATTCTACTTCCATCACTAGAGTAGATGTGTTATACCTATAGGCTCTTCCGGGGATAGGGGCAATCTAGCACACTCATCATGTAGTAGCTCTTCAAGCTTCATCATGCAATAATGCTTTACAGTGTTTTTGAGTCATAGAAACAGAAATCCAGCCTGCCCAAACCATAACACAACATGCTAGTTCAAAAATTCTTCAAACCAATTCTGCCTGTGATTTGCATGCAGACCTATTGCACTTGACAACTTGTGGCTCTTCAGCCTTGTACACACGATAGGATTTTCCGCAGACAAAACCGCAGACTGTTGTCTGAAGGGTGCTGGCCCCAAACTTGTCTTGCATACAAATAGCACACAATTGTCGGCCAACAAACACGAAGGTAGTGACGTACTACGTGGTTTTTCAGCTCTTTAGCGCCACCCTTTGGGCTCTTTAGCTAATTTCGTGTTGGTGGAAGTTTAGTGAGTGTTGATTCGTGCTTTTCATTTCGCGCTTTTCATTTCATGCTTTTCATTTCGTGCTTTTCAGTTAGTATCTGAATGGCCGTTCGTCAACCAGCCATGTTGCAGAATAGAAGGAGATAACGTGTTATTTATTATTGGCCTTGGAGTTATTGCTTTGACCCAAGTCCAGTCCAGGAACAGGAGGAGGAGGATTTCTTGGACCAAAAATTGGTTGCTTTATTAATCGTGACCAATTATGTCATATGCCTTTGCTGCGGGAGCTCCAGGAGAATAATCCAGATGATTTTCGGAATTATCTCCGGATGACGGACCCCTGCTTTCACCAACTCTTGGCATTGTTGACCCCTTATATTAAGAAGCAGGACACATGCATGAGGCTTTTATTTTATTTCTTTGGTTGAATAATGATTTGATTTGGTATATTCTGTATATTTTTGGATGCATAGAAGGCACTTTTTGGTTAAGTTTGTTTGGCAGATAGCATGTCTAATTTTATTTGTTTTCATTTTTTAATGCACAATAAAAAAATTGTGGAGAATAATACTTGGCTATGTGTTTTACTTCAAATGACAGTTTCGGAGTAGGCAGTTACATTTTAAAAAATACAATGTAAAATTAACAAGGGACACCAACATAGTTGTATCTTTGATCCTAAAAACTACGGGATAATGGTGTTGTGGTAACTTGCACCAAAAAAATAAATAAATAACAAGCATAATAATATTATTCTTGTTATCACTAGAAAAAAAAAGTCTTTGAAAATTAGTTTGCAGTAACTCCATCAGTATCACCAGCAAATCAGCTTCATTATTATCCCATTAAAGAAGAAGAGAATGTGAGCTGCATTTCGAGATTTCATAATTTGCCACGTCACGAATGTTAATTCTCCATTACGAACGCTAGTTTACAAGACCGGCCGCTTCCAGCTCGTCCTTGCTTCCAAGCATGCGTGTTTGTACTTTGGACTGTTGTCCAACAGACTTGTGTACACACGCTCGGAAAATCCGACAACAGACATTTGTCCATGGAAAATTTTAAAGCCTGCCATCCAACATTTGTCTGCGGAAAATCCGACAATAATTGTCCAATGGAGCATACAAACGGGCAGATTTTCTGACAACAGCCTGTCATCACACATTTCCCTTCGGAAAATCCAATCGTGTGTACGAGGCTTAACTCTTCTCTTGGATATTCCACAGGTATTCCAGCACAGACTTTGCCTGAATTCTTATCTACACCTGTGCAGGCTTTGCCAAAACAATTCCGCTGGTTATTATCAAGATACTGGTTTGGAATCTGTCTTTCTGAATAACCTTACCTTACCAAGCTCAGTTTGATCCTGCTTCTTCTCCTCTGTTTACCTGAGATAAACCTAAAAACTCTGATCTAAAAGTATCCTTGTAGTCAAATCCATGTTTTTTTTTAAAAATAGTAAAAGTGAAGACAAGCTTAAAAGAAGTTGCTACAGAAATTAATGAAACTTGTTAAATCCACCCATGGGAATATTGTGTAAATAGCACTTGTTCCCATTGAATTAATGGCTGTAGTTCCTAAGCAGCCTTGTATTATGAATAGCCCCTCCCACCGCTATCTGGCAACATTGGACAAAGGAGACATGCTTCTGCCAGCACAGAGGAGAGGGTAGATGCACACACAGTATAGGAAGGTGTGAGCTCAGCCTTTTATTTATTATACAAATGGAGCAGAGGATGAATGCATGGGAATGTAAATCAAGGAGGGCCGTAGAATTGAAAGGGGGCTGTGACTTCAGTTCTGCCTGTACCTCCCCCATCAGATGGGCTTCTGCCTGGGATGGAACTACATTCATAGTAATAAAGACAACATTTCTTTTCAAAACCATAGAGCAGCGTTTATTGGGTACAATTACTATGTGCACGGTCCCCTGTGGATTTATCAAGCCTAACAACATGTGATATTTCTTCTTTATATTCTGTGCCAACTTATATTTCCACTGCCATGTGACAAAATATGGCTTGCTAAACCTGTACTTTTACCTAATACTCATCTCCAAACGTCTCCATGGCAACTAACAGTGTAAACACTAGCCTCCAATTTTAAAAAGCATCTAACAGCAATGTAGACCACAGGGGTCTGAAGGTGATACACCTGATCTGGCCTCCTCTATTTATGTTGCAAAGAAGGGTGACAAGGGAAATGTGGAGCTTATCTTGTACTGAAAAGGTGCACTGATATTATTTTTTTCCCTAATTGCATTTAATTGTTCCAGTGATAGGTTTGTAAATTCATTTTATTATGTACTTTTCTTGTGTTTTTAACTACTATATAGATGTTATAAAGCATATTTGTGTAATATCTTTGGTTATAAACTACAGTCAAATAAACCCAAATAATCTGTGCTTGGTGTTCAAGTCTGTGGATAAATGATCAATCTAAAAATCATGTAATGAGTGAAAACTCCAGTTGTTTAAATACCTACAAGCAATTGAATATGACTACTATGTGTACATTGGGGCGACAGCCCTCACTGATATAGGAGTGCATATATTGTGCACATAAGATTAAAGGAAGTGTTGTATTTTCCCTTTAAATAACAAATATTCTCAAACACTGATATAGTAAATATTCTCAAACACTGACATAGCATAAAAACAAAAACAGTGAAAAAAACCTGGTGCACACAGAATCTGGTGCAGCTGTGCATTAGGCTTCTTTCACACTGCCTTGTCCGTGTACGGACTCCGCTTTGCTCAGAGGAGGTTTGATCCACTGAGCAGGTGGATGACAGGTCCATCTCCGCTCACTGTGTTGAGACGGACCTGTCAAAGCCTCGCTCTCCTCTATGGAGATCGGATGAATACAGAACGCCTGTCCGTTTTCATCTGATCCGATCCGGTTTCACGGACAGGATCAGATTGGATATCGGCGGATGTCAGCGGACATGTCACCGCTGATATCCGCCAATCCATAGGGGTGAATGGAGCATCTGATAAGGTCCGATTGAAAAACTGATAGGTGGACCTGATCGGAACACCCACGTAATAACCAATCAGCTTCTAACTTCAGCTTGTTCAATCAATCTTTGATAATTAGCCCCCGTTCACATCGGTGCGATTTGACATGTGATTTGACATGTCAAATTGCATGCCAAATCGCAGCCTATTGCCGGCAATGGCACTGTCCTAATCGGGGCGATGCCGACTTTACAGCGCCGCAACGATTTCCAAAAGTAGTTCCTGCGCTACTTTTGGTGAATTTCAATAGACATCTGTGCATGAACCCGCACAGACATCTTTTAAAACGCCTCCGAAATCGCTCTGAAATGCGGGTTTGAAATCGTGCGAGTTCAGCTGAACTCGTACGATTTGAAACCCACCTTCAGTGTGAACGAGGGCTAAAACCTAGAAGCTGATTGGTTACCATGCACAGCTGCACCAGATTCTGTGTGCACCGGTTTTAGTAAATCCCCTCAAATGCGAATAACTCAAGTCCAATTAAAACTAGTGCATTTGTGATCCTCAGTGAAAGTGCTTCTTTCAAGCACCACATCAATACACAGAGCAGGCAATATAGCACCTTAATAAAGAGAAGGTGTGTAGTTCCGCTCTAAATGCAGTACAGGCATACCCCACTTTTAAGTACACAATGGGGTTTATTTACTAAAGCTGGAAAGTATAAAATCAGGCTCACTTCTGCATAGAAACCAATGAGTTTCCAGGTTTTATTACCAAAGCTTAATTGAACAAGCTGGGGTTAGAAGCTCATTGGTTTCTATACAGAAGTGAGCCTGATTTTGCACTTTCCAGCTTTAGTAAATAAACCCTGCTGCGTACTTAAAAGTGGGGTATGCCTGTAAACAAAAACTGCCATTCAAGTGATTTTCATCATCTATCTACAGGGCCATAGGAGAATGAAAATGAATTAGAACTGACTATATACTTTATCTTACCTGCTTTTTGCATTTGCTTTTTGTTTTAACACGATTCCATCTAATGTCACTAAAGCGGAACTTCACCCAAAAGGGGAAGTTACGCTTTAAGGCCTCCTCTCCCGTTCCTGTTTATGAAATGCCACTTTTGGGGAAGGGGGGAGCGGGTACCTGAGTTTGACAGGTACCAGCTGCCACTTCTGCTCCGACTGCCTAGGCAATCTGAGCAGAAGTTCTCCTCCCACGCATGCACAGTGGGCAACCAGCTGTGAAGCCACAAGCTGACACAGCAAGGTGCCCACAGTTAAGATGCCGGCACAGGGGACAGAAGAAGGGGGTGAGAAGGGCTGGGCCGGGCACAGCACTGGATCGTGGGACAAGTGAGTGGTTGTTTATTACAACTCAGCAACTACAGTTTTTGGAGCTT
The DNA here is from genome assembly GCF_042186555.1 of Aquarana catesbeiana. Taxonomy (NCBI): domain Eukaryota; kingdom Metazoa; phylum Chordata; class Amphibia; order Anura; family Ranidae; genus Aquarana; species Aquarana catesbeiana. The sequence goes on from NC_133324.1 coordinate 649,335,120, forward strand.
CAGTGTCACAAAGATTAAATATTTTGTTTTTCAGTTTAACTCATGGATGGCATTGTGTCTCAGGGCTCTTTTGATCACTGAAAACAATCTCGGACACCTGTGATAATTAGATTGCCAGGTGAGCCCAATTAAAGGAAAAACTACTAAAGGAGGGTGTTCCACATTATTAAGCAGAGCACCATTTTCAACCAATATGGGGAAGAAAAAGGATCTCTCTGCTGCCGAAAAGAGTGAAATAGTTCAATAACTTGGACGAGGTATGAAAACATTAGATATTTCACAAAAACTTAAGCGTGATCATCGCACTATTAAGAGGGTTTTTTGCAGATAAAGGCATATTGGGGAAGATTTCTGCCAGCAGCTGCTAAAATACTATTACATAGCAGCAAACAGATATTTGAAGCTGCTGGTACCTCTGGAGTCCCACGAACATCAAGGTGTAGAGTCCTCCAGAGTCTTGCAACTGTGCATAAACCTTCCATTCGGCCACCACTAACCAATGCTCACAAGCAGAAACAGCTGCATTGGGCAGAAAAATACATAAAGACTAATTTTTAAACAGTCCTGTTCACTGGTAAGTGCCGTGCAACCCTGGATGGTCCAGATGGATGGAGTAGTGGATGGTTGGTGGACGGCCACCCTGTTCCAACAAGGCTGCGATGTCAGCAAGGCAGTCATGTTTTGGGCCGGAATCATGGAAAGAGAGCTGGTTGGCCCCTTTAGGGTCCCCGAAGGTGTAAAGATGACCTCTGCAAAGTATGTGGAGTTCCTGACTAACCACTTCCTTCCCTGGTGCAGAAGGAAGAACTATGCTTTACATAATAAAATCATCTTCATGCATGACAATGCACCATCTCATGCTGCAAAGAATACCTCTGCATCAATGGCTGCTATGGGGATAAAAGGAGAGAAAGTCATGTTGTGGCCTCCATCCTCCCCTGACCTCAATCCTATTGAGAACCTTTGGAGCATCCTCAAACAAAAGATTTATGAGGGTGGGAGGCAATTTACATCCAAACAGCAGCTCTGGGAGGCTATTCTGACATCTTGCAAACAAATTCAAGCAGAAACTGTCCAAAAACTCACAAGTTCAATGGATGCAAGACTTGTGAAGCTGCTATCAAATAAGGGGTCCTATGTTAAAATGTAAGGGGACCTGTTAAAATGTTTAAAAAGTTAAAATGTTGTTCAAAGTTTGATTGAAATAGCTTTTGATTTCAGTAAATACGCTGCAAACACAACAAATGACAATTTTCAGTTCTTTACAACCTATAAAGTGTTTTGAAACTTACTGTGCGTAATAATTTGGAACAGTGCATTGTAAGGTTTTTTTATTTTGAAAAAAAAAAAAAAAACTGTTATCATTAGGAAGTTTGTTCAAAAAAAATTTGAATTGTACTCTTAATAGTTGATAACATGATAATTATGCTTACTGTTGTTTACATCAATTATTTAGGTAAATGAGAGAATATCACTGGCATAATTTGGAACAGGGTGTACTCACTTGCCTAAAGTGGAAATAAAGGCTAATATAAGATAGCTTATAAATGTTGCCTACCCCTCCTCCTACCTATTCTACATACCGTTAGTAGAGCATAAATAACTTTTTTTTTTTGTTCAGTCAGATGCAGCAGCTCCCTTTTGTCAGGGAGTGCTCGACAATGGCGCTGAATGGATCTGTGACGTCACCTGCTGGCTTCCATTGCTTCTCCCATCTCTTGCAGCAGGCGCTCACTGACACAGGGGAGCCGCTATCTGCTGCTTCTGGATCACATGATTACTTTGCTCTCTTATACAAACACTATGCAGAATAGGTAGGAGGAGGAGGGAGGCAACATTTTTCAGCAAACTTATATTTCTCTTTTAATTTTCACTTTAAGACAATTTATTTGAAAGCTGCTGTGTTGTAACTGTTGTAACAATGTTTTTTTTCTCTTGCTGTTATAATTTGAATATCATTTCTGGGGTATGACATTTCTAGAGCATTTTTGTTGTTAATTTAGTACCAGAGAGTGAAGTACCAGAGAGCTTGGGAGCTAATTATGTGCAGTATTCATTTATGAAGATTGGATACTGTCCAAACACAGGCAGGACACTAAGCACTATTTTACTGCAAAGACAAAAAAACAAGATAAATATATACCTACCTCCTTACCACAGACCAATCACTTCCCTCCTCCTCAGGGATGTAGATGGGGGGGGGGGGGGGGGTTGGGGGGATGAAACCCCCCCAGAGCGTCAGTGCAAAATAGTAATTATTTTGTGTGCTGCTTATAACTAGTGGCGGCGGTCGCACTGATTCACCCACGCTGATGTGTTCCCTGGCATGCTGTTACACTGCCCGGCCACCAGGCGCGCTGGCCCAGGCTGTCGGGCTTGGCTTATGCTGAGGGAGGCTCTGGCAGGAGGGAGGGGCGGGAGCTCTAGTGTGCTGCTTTTAACTAGTGGCACCGGCCTTCGCACTTGCCACTGACTCACCCACACTGATGTGTGCCTGGCGTGCTGTTACACTGCCAGATGCCTGGGTGCACTGACCCAGGCTGTTGAGCTCGGCTTCGACTGAGAGAGGCTTTGGCAGGAGGGAGGGGCGGGGCCGTGAGCTCCACTGACCCTGCCCCATGCAGCCTGTATAGGCTTGGAGCAGAGAAACCGAGTAGAAGAACTAAGAGCCTCACACCTCTGAGAGCCCCACCCCCGACCTCTGAAAGCCCCGCCCCCAGATCTCTGAGAGTCGGAGGTGAACCCGGCTGGCCAGGTAGGTCTTTCTCTCCATAAAGACTGCCTATAGACTGTTATGCTGAAACCCTAACAGTGTTGTTTACCAACTGTATAGCTGTGCATTGCTGAAAGGTAGAATTTTAGAAATGGCTCCTGTAATACGTTGTGTCTGCAGTCTCTGGTTATCTCCTGTAATCTATCCTCATTCTCTAGTTATCTCCTGTAGTCCATCCGCAGTCTCTAGTTATCTCCTGTAGTCCATCCGTAGTCTCTGGTTATCTCCTGCAGTCCATCCGCAGTCTCTGGTCTTCTCCTGTAGTTCATCCTCAGTCTCTGTTTATCTCCTGTAGTCCATCCGCAGTCTCAGGTTATCTCCTGTAATTCATCCATAATCCCTGGTTATCTCCTGTAGTCCATCCGCAGTCTCTAGTTATCTCCTGTAGTCCATCCGCAGTCTCTGGTTATATCCTGTAGTCCATCTGTAGTCTTTGGTTATCTCCTGTAGTCCATCCGCAGTCTCTGGTCTTCTCCTGTAGTTCATCCTCAGTCTCTGGTTATCTCCTGTAATCCATCTGTAGTCTCTGGCTATCTCCTGTAGTCCATCCGCAGTCTCTGGTTATCTCCTGTAATCCAGCAGCAGTCTCTGGTTATCTCATGTAGGCCATCCTCAGTCTCTGTTTATCTCATGTGGGCCATCTGTAGTCTTTGGTTATCTCCTGTAGTCCATCCACAGTCTCTGGTTATCTCCTGTAGTCCACCCGCAGTCTCTGGTTATCTCCTGTAATCCATCTGTAGTCTTTGGTTATCTCCTGTAGTCCATCCACAGTCTCTGGTTATCTCCTGTAGTCCATCCGCGGTCTCTGGTTATCTCCTGTAGTCCATCCGCAGTCTCTGGTTATCTCCTGTAATCCATCTGTAGTCTTTGGTTATCTCCTGTAGTCCATCCACAGTCTCTGGTTATCTCCTGTAGTCCATCCGCGGTCTCTGGTTATCTCCTGTAGTCCATCCGCAGTCTCTGGTTATCTCCTGTAGTCCATCCGCAGTCTCTGTTTATCTCACGTAGGCCATCCGCAGTCTCTGGTTATCTCCTGTAGTCCATCCGCAGTCTCTGTTTATCTCATGTAGGCCATCCGCAGTCTCTGGCTGCGGCGATTGTGACTTCGATAGACAAGTTTGACGCCTGTCAAACTTGACATGTCAGGTTGCAGCACCACATAGCTAAGCATCAATTTAATGGCAATGTGTAGTCAATGATGCAGCTGCTATGTTCATTTATAGATAGGTGGTCAAGGAGTGGTTCTGTTTAATTATCCTCTTTTGGTGGCACCAAAATGTGGTGTGGTTTTGCTGTTCTTGTTGATCGATTTATCGCACAAGAAGCATCCAAAACCACACCGTGTTTTGGTGCCACTAAAAATGACTGGAACACAAACACATGTGCTGCATTTTGCCAGCATTGCAGTGGGATTTGGAATCAGGGCGTGGTGGCAAAATCGCAGTGATATTCTGCCCACAATACCAAATCACTACATGTGAACAGTCAGGGCCTAACGGCAGGGCCTAACACAACATCAATTATGGAAGACTCAGCCTCGGCATATTTTATAGGTACAAGGAAGCCCTGGTTTTGTTTAACCATGGCCCCTAAGCCCCTCCTCCTACTGACCACTGTTCTGTGGGGGGGGGGCATCCCCCTGTCAGAAAACAATAGCATAGTGGGAGAGATTGGTGTACTAACACTGTGTGTGTGTTTGTATAATGATGTGTCAGGGTTTTTTTTCATTCAGCCCAGCGGGCAGTGTATACCAGGCCTTAGACTGGACATTAGCCAACCTCACTGGGCAATGTTCATAAAAACTGGAAGAACGAAAACTGAAATCAAGTTAAATTTTCAAGAGGATCTGAGAAAATAGAATTAAGAATGTGATAGCTTACTATGAGCAACACATCGTTTTTCCTTTTTTCCAGTCTTTATGAATTTGGCGCAGTTTGTTTTATTTAAAAAGCACAAAAAATTATCTACGGCCCTGCTCCTCCTAACACCATAAGCTGTGCTAGCTTTGACATTTTAAATCAGATTATCTCAAATGAAATTAAAAATATCAAAATACCAAAGCCCACCTGAACTTTTAAGCTCCGTACACACGATTGGACTTTCCGACAGGAAATGTTGGATGTCAGGCTGTTGCCGGCAAATCTGACTGTGTGTATGCTTCATCGGACAATTGTTGTCAGACTTTCCGCCAACAAATGTTGGCTAGCATGTCTTCAAATTTTCCCCCAACAAATGTGTGTTGTCGGATTTTCCGATCGTGTGTACACAAGTCCTTCGGACAAAAGTCCAAAGTACAAACACGCATGCTCGGAAACAGAAGCGGTCGGTCTTGTAAACTAGCGTTCGTAATGGAGAATTAACATTTGTGACGTGGCAAATTATGAAATCTCCAAATGCAGCGCACAATTCTCTTCTTCTTTAACCCTCCTGACAGATATTCCCGAGTGTGGCTCGGGGTGAGATTTCAGTACCATTAATGGTATCCCCGAGCCACACTCGGTATTGCATCGCTGGATCCTGGAAGAGGTTACTTACTTTGTCCCCAGGATCCCGCGATGTACTCCTGCTGTGTACGGCGGCCAGATCTTCCGCCCGATGCACTGTGTGCCCTGGCTTCCGTTCCCTGAGAGTGACGCAGGGGGGTGGAACCGGTGGCAAATTCAAATAGTATAAAGCACAAACACACTGATACATTGTAATCCTATTGGATTACATTACTAAATAAAATAAAATTGTCCCTAGTTTGCCCCCAGTGCTTTCTCCAGTACCCTTGCCTGCAGTTTTACTGTACTTTCTGTCTGGAAACTGCAGAACGACCATGGCATCAAAAAAGCGCACCTCTACGTCAAAAGCGGTATATGACCTGCTGGAAAACAGCGATACAGAATTGCTTGCAAAATTGAGTGATAGCGATTCGTAGGGAAGTTCGTCATCAGGCACGGAAAGCGATGATCCTGCGACTGTGCCCAGTGATGTGCGGATTTGGTGCTCGATTGACTGCGCTATGGAGCACGTAGCGCCCCCAAGATTCGCGTTTACTGGAGCACCTGGTATCACGTCGAGGTTGAAGATGATAGCCCCTTGGCATACCTCCAACTCATTTTGGACCGATGAGGTTATAGAAAAAATTGTTACGGAGAAAATCGGTAACAGGAGCAAGAAGCTGCTACGCATCAGAGGTTTGCAAGGAGCAGAAAGTGGGCACCAGTGACCAAAGAGGACATCTGGAAGTTTCTGGGCGTGGTGGGGAAAGAAGTGGTATTGGACAACCAACAAATTACTAGCCACTCCTTTTTTTGGCATGGTCATGTTGGAGTACAAATTTTCTCTGATAATGAAGTATTTGCACTTTGAAAATAATGAAGGATTTGATGAGACTTCTCATCCAGCACCAAAACTCGAAAAGATTTGGGAGGTATATCAAATTATTCAGAAAAATTTCCAGCAGACCTATGTACCAGATAGAGACATCAGTATCGACGAAAGTCTAATGGCCTGCAAAGGAAGACTCAGCTGGATACAGTATTTCACGTCTTATGCCCTGTACACACGGTCGGATATTGATCGGACATTCCGACAACAAAATCCATGGATTTTTTCCGACGGATGTTGGCTCAGACTTGTCTTGCATACACACGGTCACACAAAGTTGTCGGAAAATCCGATCGTTCTGAACATAGTGACGTAAAACATGTATGTCAGGACTATAAATGGGGCAGTAGCCAATAGCTTTCATCTCTTAATTTATTCTGAGCATGCGTGGCACTTTGTGCGTCAGATTTGTATACACACGATCGGAATTTAACCGATCGGATTTTGTTGTTGAAAAATTTTATAGCCTGCTCTCAAACTTTGTGTGTTTTCCAACAACAAGGTCCTATCACACATTTTCCATCGGAAAATCCTATCGTGTGTACAGGCCATAAGAAAACACAATTTGGCATAAAATCATTCATGCTATGTGAATCGAGCACTGGTTGCATATGGTATTCAGTCCTTTCACCAGGAAAGGAACCAAATTCAATGAAAGATTTAGTAATTATGGAATGGCAACCGCTTCAGTTCTTACTTTGATTGAGCCATTGCTAAGTCAGGGCTACTGTGTAACCACAGACAATTTTTACACATCTCCTGAACTCTATGAGTTCCTTCTACAGCACAAGACGGATGCATATGGGACCGTTAGGGCTAACCGGCATGACTTGCCGCAAACCTTTGGCAATAAAAACTCAAGGCAGGAGAAATAGTTGCCTGGCAGAAAGGCAAAATGATGGCACTGAGATGGCGTGACAAAAAAGATGTGTGCCTAATGAGTACTATTCACAACACCTCTACTGTCATGGTACACACAAAAGGTGGAAAAGACCTAATGAAACCACAAGTCGTGATGGAGTACAACAACACCATGGGAGGTGTTGACAGAGCTGACCAGGCCATGACATTTTATCCAGTGATGAGAAAACAACAAAAAAAATATTACAAAAAAATCTCCAGGCATCTTCTTGAACAGTGCCTGTGGAATACCTTCATTCTGATAAAAAAAAGAGTGACAAGCCTGTGGTTCATGCGGACCTTGTTTGGAAAGTTGCCGAAGTTATATTTCTCAAGCACCAAACACCGACTGTAAATAGATCTGGACGTTGTGCTGCTGGCGTTGTGAACCCGGAACGCCTGACTGGTCGTCACTTTATGGACCACATTCCACCAACAGAAAAGAAGTCAGCACCCACAAGGATGTGTGTGGTTTGCTGCTCTAAGCGTGACGACACTGGAAGGAAAATCAGAAAAGAAACCAGGTTCTACTGTCCTGATTGTGAGGTCGGACTTTGTGCTGTACCATGTTTTAAAATTTTCCATACCCGGAACGTTTACTGAAGCAATATGACTACTAATATTGCTCCCTTGTTTGGCCAAAATAAATTTCAGTGTTTTTGATTTTATTATTTACTAAAATTTATTGAATAAAAAGTATTATTATTATATTATTATTTGTTATTATTTATAGTTATTTATTATATTATAATTTATGATTTTTTGTTTCAAACTTTATCATACCCGAGATGTCTACTAGACTCTGGTTTGGACAGATTTAAGTGAGTTATTCCTAAGAATTACAGGTCTACAATATAAAACGCCAAATTTTCATGCAAAATTTTCAGCACCAAAAATCTGAAATAATCATACCGCCAGGGAGGTTAATGGGATAATAATGAAGCTGCTTTGCTGGTGATACTGATGGAGTTATTGCAAACGAATTTTCAAAGGCTTTTTTTTTTCTAGTGATATCAAGAATAATATTATTATGTTTTTTTTTTTTATTTGTGCAACTTATCACAACACCACTATCCCCTAGTTTTTAAGATCAAAGATAAAACTATGTTGTTGTCCCTTGTCAATTTTACATTGTATTTTTTAAAATGCAACTGCCTACTCCCAAACTGTCATGTGAAGTAAAACACATAGCCAAGTATTATTCTCCACAATTTTTTTATTGTGCATTAAAAAAAAAAAAAAAACTAGACATGCTATCTGCCAATAGAACTTAACCAAAAAGTGCATTCTATGCATCCAAAAATATAGAAAATATACCAAATCAAATCATTATTCAACCAAAAAAATAATGTTAACACGTTATCTCCTCCGATTCCGCAATATGTCTGGTTGACGAACGGCCATTCAGAAATGAACTGAAAAGCACGAACTGAAAAGCACAAACTGAAAAGCGCTAAATTAAAAACGCGAAAAGAAAGGCACGAATCAACACTCACCAAACTTCTACTAACACGAAATTAGCAGAAGGAGCCCAGAGGGTGGTGCTAAAGAGCTGAAAAACCACGTAGTACGTCTAGTATGTCACTACGTTCGTAATTGTTGGCCAACATTTGTGTAACCGTGTGTATGCAAGACAAGTTTGAGCCAACACCCTTCGGAAAAAATTCCACGGTTTTGTTGGCCAACAATCCAATCGTGTGTATGAGGCATAAGTCTTAAATGAGCTAAATACATTCAGGTGCATCAAAACAAAAGGTGTCCAAAGTCTTGGGTTTCTTTAGAAAGCAGCCACTGTCCAAGTAGAAAAGTCTGTCCCCTGCTAGCATCCTTGCTGTGTGGAAACAGTGGTCCCCCTATAGCGGTCCAACACAACCCTTTCCCGTAAGAGCTAGAGCTTTCCAATCATCTGGGAGCATGAGCTTTGCAGACTGCAGTGCAATAAGTCTGACTCAGTAGAGGGCATGTTACATGTCTGCAATGAGACCATTGCTTCTACACAGACAGCAAGGGTCCCTCTCTGCTTCATAACCCTTATAAAAATGACTTTTTAAAATTCAGATTACTTCTTACGGTAATCTGATAAATTCTTGTTCGAGATTCTCTTGTGCACTTTTTGGAACCTTTTATATATTTCTTCTAAAAAAGTAACCAACCTTTTGTAAAAAAATAATTGATTTTTCATCAACTAAAAGTAGTTCCCCTCAAACACTATCCCATATTTTCATACCTCTTAGAGTAAAGAACCTGTTATGTATTAGTGTGTTATACTGCTCTCCATCCAGTAGGGGAGAGCATTGTAAATATGTTCACTTGTGTATTTCTGGTAGAGCTATGTATTTCTCTAGCATCTATGGTTCCTGTATTCCTGTGTGGGATTAAGAAGTCCTGTGAATGCCTGTCCATGTCTATGCATCCAATTCATTTTAAATACACAAAACTGGTGACGAGGATGGGATTTCAGTGAATGGACACTGCAGAAGCACATGAAATCAGCTTGAGTGAAGAATCTAAACTTGTGTTCTAGAGACACATCTATAAATATCTCCAGCATGGCATCTCACATGGAGGAATTTGATGTGGCTAATCCATCCTCATGGGACTCTTATGCTGACAGGTTAGAGTTTTTCCTAGAAGCTAATAAGGTGGCTGGTGCTGTGCAGAAAAGAGCTGTATTACTGAGTGTTATTGGATCTAAGACATTTGATATTGTCCGGTCACTATCTCCTGCTAAACCAAAAGACTGCTCATATGAGGAACTACTGACCCTGTTAAAAAAAAAAATTTTACCCACTGCATCTGAAACAGTGAGGCGTTTCCATTTCCACAGATGAAACCAACAACCGGGTGAGAGGATTGCATCATATATTGCAAAACTGCACAAGCTAGCCGAAAATTGCCATTTTGGTGCCAGTTTAGAATCCTTGCTAAGGGACAGGCTAGTGTGTGGAGTACAAAATGAAGCACTGCAGAGGAGACTTCTAGCCAAACAGAACTTAACTTTTATTACTGCACATGAGGAAGCGCTTGCATATGAGGCTGCATACCTTCATTTAAAAGAAATTCAATCTTCCTGCAGCAAAGTTAATTCACCGGATATAAATGTGGCAAAGGTAAATGTTAAATCAAAGGACTTCCCACCACACACTGACGTTGCAGTTCCATTTACAGAGAAGTGTTACAGCTGCGTCTGGAAACACAGGCGTAATACCTGTCATTTTAGAAATGCAGTTTGTCACTCTTGCAAACATAGAGGTCACATAAAAACAGTCTGTCAGACTAAAGATCAGTCTACAAATGTGAATACAATACCAATGGCATCACGCTCCATTAATGCGCAAACTGTTGTTCCACATGATGAAATCTCTACAGGTGTTTATACAAATGACTATGTGTATAAAATGGAAAACTCTTCATCAGGACTAAAGATTTACACCGGGATTGTGTTACAAGATGTTCCATGGAGAATGGAAGTAGATTCAATGTGTGCATATTCCTTGATTTCAGAAGAAACGTTTACCACATTATGGCCTTACAATGCTCCTTCAATAACACCTTGTGATATCCAGTAGGTAGACTACAACAAACAAGTTGTGGAAGTTGAGAGTGCTTGCTTTGTCCCAGTGAAATTTGGAAATTTCAGAGGATGCTTACGCTTAATAATTACTAAGGGACAAAGAGCAAGTTTGCTGGGTAGATGAGTGGTTTGAACCCCTTGGAATTTCATTATGGGGAGTTCATAATGTATCTCCAGTTACTCTACAGAATGTTATGGAGGACTTTAGTGCAGTTTTTGAAGAAGGACTTGGCATGTATACAGGCCCTCCTTTTTCTTTCAAATTAGACCCTACAGTAACCCCAATTCATATGAAACCGCACAAAGTTGCATTAGCTCTCAGACCAAAAATTGATGCTGAGATTACACGTTTTGAGGAGCAAGGTATACTTGAACCTGTAACACACCCTAAGTGGTGTACCCCAATAGTTCCAGTATTGAAGCCAAATGGTGACGATAGAATTTGTGCTGACTTTAAATGTACAATCAACAAAACACTGCAGGAACATCCCTATCAAATTCCAGCTGTACATGAAATTCTGACTATGTAAGCAAAAGGGAAGGTATTTGCCAAGCTGGATATGGCACAAACTTACCAACAATTACCTGTGGATGACCACGCTGCAGATGCAAAAACAATAATAACACACAAAGGAGCTTTCCGAGCAAAAAGTTTGCAGTTTGCAATTTCCACTGCTCCCGGCATAGTCCAGAAATGAATAGAGGACCTCTTATCTGGACTTCTAGGTGTAGTACCTTATTTTGATGATATTCTTATTGGAGCAGATTGCATTCAGTCTTTGGCTTCACTACTACAACTTGTTTTGAAACGTTTTCTTGATGCTGGTCTCAAACTTAAAAAAGAAAAGTGTGTTTTTGGGGTAAACAGCGTGAATTTCCTTGGATACAGAATTGATGACCACGGAATTCATCCAACTGATTCTAAGGTTGAAGCTATCCATAAAGCTCCAGTCCCAACAAACAAACAAGAGCTGCAAGTTTTCCTAGTGTTACCTAATTTTTAACATTCTTTTCTGCCTGACAAAGCCACTGTTGCTGAACCCCTGCATTGTTTACTAGATAAAGATGTTCCACGGAAGTGGACTGATGTTCATTCTACAGCTTTCATTGATGCAAAAAAGCTGTTATCTTCTGACAGTGTACTTGTACACTATGATTTACAAAAACCACTCACTCTTACCTGCAATGTTTCTCCATATGGCATTGGAGCTGTTTTGAGTCATGTTTTGGAAACTGGTGTTGAGGCTCCTATTGAGAAGTGACTAGGTCGTCTTGATCACAGTTACATATAGATTTTGCGGGGCCTTTTCAAGGACAGATTTTTTTTTTTAGTTGTCGATTCCTTCTCAAAATGGTTGGAAGTTATATCAGTTACTGTCATAAGAGTTTTAAGGAGGCTGTTTGCTACACATTGTTTGCCAGATACAATCGTGTCTGATAATGGAATGCAATTTATCTCCTCAAAATTCAAAACCTTTATGGCAAGCAATCCTGTTGACGTGTTACGATTGCACCATTCCACCTGTCATCAAATGGTCAAGCTGAACGTATGGTTGAGACCACCAAAGACTCATTGAAGAGAATTGTTCAAGGAGATTGGAATCAGAGACTTGCAAATTTCCTTCTGCAACATGTGACACCATGCTCAAGCACTGGTTGTAGCCCAGCAGAGCTCCTAATGAACCGTTGTCTAAAAACATGTTTGGATCGTTTACACCCTGATCTGACATTGGAGTTACAAGAAAAGCAAGAACTGCATTTTAAAAAAGAATGGGTGCTAATGTTTCTGTGAGAGTGTTTGAGCCTGACAGTGCTGTCTACTGTATGTCAGAAACTTTGCTGCTGGGCCTCGTTGGATATCGACAAAGGTGCTTGTGGCTACAGGACCTTTGCCATATAAAGTAAAAATTACTGATGGTAAAATATTAGGAAGGCACGTTGATCAGATCCAAGAAACAAGTGGTGAAATTGTACTTGCTGCTGGTTCTAGTGGTACTGGCAGTGGCGGCTGGTGCTCAAAATTTTTTGGGGGAGCGCAAACAAACTGAAAAATTCTGAAAAAAAACATCAATTGCAGCCACTGTGCCCATCAAACACAGCCACAATGCTGCCACTGTGCCCATCAAACGCTGCCACTGTGTCATCAAATGCTGCCACTGTGCCATCAAACCCTGCCACTGTGCCATCAAACGCTACCACTGTGCTATCAAATGCTGCCACTGTGCCCATCAAACGCAGCCACTGTGCCATCAAATGCTGCCACTGTGCCCATCAAATGCTGCCACTGTGCCCATCAAACGCTGCAGCCACTGTGCCCAAATCCTGCCACTGTGCCCATCAAACGCAGCCACTGTGCCATCAAACGCTGCCACTGTGCCCATCAAACGCTGTCACTGTGCCCATCAAAGGCTGCCACTGTGCCATCAAATGCTGACACTGTGCCCATCAAATGCTGACACTGTGCCCATCAAATGCTGACACTGTGCCCATCAAATGCTGCCATTGTGCCATCGAATGCCGCCAGTGTGACCCCCCCCCACCCGCTCTGCCCGGCACTTACCCTGTCTCAGTGGGGCAGCAGGTGACGGCGACGAGCGGGGTCCTCCATGCGTCTCCTGCCATCCTCGCCTCCCATCCTCTCCTCCTCTTAGGCTCCAAGAGCGGCGCCTGTCGTTTCAGCCAATTAGGTGACGTGTAACAGACCCAAGCACCTGATTGGTGGAGAGGCGGTTCACTGTTAGGAAAGTGATATTAATATTACTTCGCTTTTCTAACACACCTGGGTGAACTACGAGCGCCAAGCATGGCGCTCGCAGGTCACCTTTTTTGAAGCCTATTAGAACCTATGGTTCTAATCAGGTGCTTCAAAAACACCCCCCCCCCCCCACACTGTTGTAATTCAGGCACCCGAAAAGGGGACAGGCGCCTGAATAGGGGGTGGCAGCGGTGGCCATGAATAGATTCATGCAATGCATGACTCTATCCATTGGTCATAGAGGGGGTGGCTGGAGAGAGGGGGCAGCGCCCGTGCGCCCTTATGGATGCAATGCCACTGGGTACTGGGATTCCAGTGATGCTAGATCATGATGAAAGCATTCGTTGATACAGGTGCTATTCCTCCAGAAAATGTTGTTGCAGAGCCAGTTTCTCTCAGTCTATCTGACACAGCACAAGAAGAAGAATTGCACCCAACTGAGGGTCCCAGGGAACTGTCTCAAACAATGGTCCTTAGGGGTCCAAGGAGAAATATTCACCCTCCCAGTTATCTCAAAGACTTTGAGGTCTAGGGGGAAGGAGTGTTATGTATTAGTGTGTTTATACTGCTCTCCATCCAGTAGGGGGAAGCATTCTAAATATGTTCACTTGTTTATATTTCTGGTAGAGCTATGTATTTCTTTAGCATCTATGGTTCCTGTATTCCTGTGTGGAATTAAGTAAAGAAGTCATGTGAATGCCTGTCCATGTCTGTCAAATTAATTTTAAATACACAAAAGAACCCATTCCACACAGCGCTTACCACCTCTCTCATTCTGCCATTTACAGTAAATTTCTCCCTCAGAAACCCCTTAGGGTCAGTTTTCCACACTGAATAGAGGTATTTCCCAACTAGGAGGAAAGGGGGCTAAAAAGTATGTGCTTTAACATATACTGCAAAACAGAAGTTATCCATATATTTAACATCAAAGGTAGAAATTGGTAGCAGACAGCTTCACAAGAGAGAGCAACACTATGATAAATCAAAAGGCAAAATTTCAACCTAACATTTTTTTTTACCCCTGTGCAATTTTCAAGAAATGCACTAAAAAGTTTCAGCTGGGGTATATAAATCAAACCCAGGATTCCTAGGCTACAGTCCCAAGTAGTGATGAGCCCAAGTTTGTCCGAACCATGAAGTTAGCTGTCACTGCTGGGCCAATGAGCTGTGAGTGGGTGATTACCACGTGGCAGCTGACATACACAAAGGGGCTGGGATGCCCTGCCCACAGCTCATTGGCCCAGCAAGGGCCTGGCTGGCAAGGGAGGGGACCTTTTACTTACAGATCTGCTCCCCACCCCTGCCCACTCCCTGTGACTAAACAGTGGAATGAGAAGCAGCGTACTGCTGAGCTCACCTCTCACACTTTATTCTTTCCCTATATCAGCATTCACCTTGCTCTGACTTGTGCTGCTTCTACCCATCCCACCACCACCCCCTCCCCAACACCCCACTTGGCGCCACGTGTCATATATATATATATATATATATATATATATATATATATATATATATATATTTATATAGAAATACAATTATAAATATATATATTTTTTAGACATGTATACACAATGTAATAAAATAGTAGCAGCAGTAGTAGCAAAGCAAGCAAAGTTATTTGACATTAAAAATATGCCTAGTAATCTCATTTGCGTAAAATATAACAAGCTGTCAATTTACGGAAAGTACATTTTGGTTATAATCCAGAAACAAAAAAAATTGCAGTGTAGCAAGACCAAGATTCATCCTGAGCGCAGCATAAATTGAACATTATCTATTGCACATTATGTTAAAAATCAACCACTGAAACTGATCATATATGAGCAATAAAAATAATCAGATATCTATAAACCACTTTGCTCTAACCTTTACAGCCACTTCCCCACATTTGTAGATGTTAACGCATTACACAATCCCTCAGAGAAATGCCCCCTTAGTTGTCACAATAGCATACAGAGAGGTTGAATACCCTAATGGAATTACAGACAGCAATAACAACCTGAGTTTAGGCACACAATTAGTTTACTGAATTAAAATATAACTTAATCCATAAGATTAAAAATAATGGATGTGCTGACATGTTGTCGCCACAGCGACTAAAGAGAAAGACATAGAGCCCATAGATTTTGGAGAGATTTCTGATGTGCAAACTTGATAAACACAGGACTAAGCATTTTTGGGTTCCATGACTGCCTCCTTTGATATGGTTACTGAACCTATATTGATGTCCAAAATACTTCCAAAACCATAATTTAGTACACGTGCCATTACCTACCTAAATTTAAAGGTTAAATAAAGCACAGTTTAACAACCAACCCAGAGCATTTTTTTTTTTTTTTTTTTTAAGAGAGCACAGAATAGGCTTTCCCTTTTCAGAAACAGTGTTGTTAATTTATAAAAGGAGTAGGGGATATTCACTTTGCAAAGTGAATGACAGTAAATAAGGTGAATCTGTGTTCTCTTGGAATACACAAAAATGTGTAAAGGAAATTAGAAAACAGGATTTTTGCTAGCACATGAGCTCCTTAAATAGAAACGGCAGGGTTAATGAACTTAACATGTTTAAAATCTGCGCTTGAACTATTGAGCTCTGTAAACAATAGGCTTCTTCAGCAAAGCTGAGAGAACATGGAGGCTACCATTACTGATAACTGTAAATAAACCTTTAAATTACTCTGTCACTACAGCAAATTCCTCAAAATAAGGTCTTTATTTAAAGAAAAGAATTAATACTTACCAGTCCTATCACTGATTTTCCCTCTTGAAGAGCTACAGTGGTTAAAGGGGTTGTAAAGTTGTTTTTTTTTTTTTTTTAAAATAACAAACATGTTATACTTACCTTCACTGTGCAGCTCGTTCTGCACAGAGTGGCCCCGAACCTGGTCTTCTGGGGTCCCTCGGCGGCTGTTTCAGCTCCTCCCCGCAAGCATTTACCACCTTCATGCGAGCTCCCTCGCACGGTGGTGAGTGCTTGCGGGCGCGCTCCCGTGATACAGCTGGCGGCTATAGCCGCTCACTGTATCACTCGGCCCCGCCCCCCGGCGCGCCGCGTCATCGGATGTGATTGACAGCAGCGCGAGCCAATGGCTGCGCTGCTTTCAATCCATCCACTGCAGCCAATCAGCGACCAGGCTGAGCTGCAATGAAGCTGACGAGGACGAGGAGTGAAGATTCGAGGCGTCAGGTAAGTAAAACGGGGGGGCTGGGGGCGGCGGTACTGTCAAAAGTTTTTTCACCTTAATGCATAGAATGCATTAAGGTGAAAAAATTTTTACCTTTACAACCCCTTTAAGCAATCTTCAGCATCCAGCACCGTTACAAGTTTGTTGGCTTTCTGGTCCATCAGTGTAATGACGTAGGGGCCAGCGGATCAAACCACAGAGAGCAAAGAAGGGGCAGGCATCTGACAAAACCCAAACTGTCAGATGTTGAATTGCTTTGAATTGCAATTGCAAGTTTAGCTCTTGAAAAACAAATTGGCTGCATGGGCAGGTGGCAGCGTAGATAAGTACTAAACATTTTCTTTCCTAGGGACAAAGTCACATTTAGGTGTAAATATCCCGAAACTATACATCAATGTATTTAGATATTCTAAACAAGCGATAAAAAGTCAGGGCTGGGCTGAGCCCTTTCTTCTCTGAGCTGGCCGTTCAGCTGTTGGTTAATTACCAGCTCCTATCTCTCCACAGTTACTCAGCTGTTGATGAAATCCTACTCATCAGTCCTGCCTACTTAAGCCGTCCAGTCCAGAAGAGCTCTGCCTTCGCCTTGGTCAACATCACAGAAAATAGCTCCGGCGATCCTCTTCAAGACTTGCTTTGCTGACATCCCTTCAGGCTCCAGATCCTGCTTGCTGTTCCACTATATTGATCCCTGACTTCTGGCTTGGCTGACTATCCGTTCCGGTTACTGAACTTTGGCTATGTTTTGACCACGTTTGTTTTTTTACTTTTATAATTAAACAAGTGTGATTTAACTGTACTTCTGTCTCGGCCTGATTTCATGGTTTCTGACATAAAAGTACTTTAAAATAAGTCCTCACTGACATCTGTAGCTGTAGGCATTGTGAACAAAGTCCACGAGGGGGGCACTGAACATGAAGCTCCTCCTACACTATTTTCTGTCACAACAAATACTTGGCAGTTTGCCAGCTTTCTAATGTAAACACACAGCAGTTTCTCAGATGTTAGAAACTGAAAAATCAGTGTAGCTGTCTTTGAGAATTAATTACTTCACAGTAGAAGCAGCTACAGAGGTCAGTGATGAATTATTTAAGGGTTAATGCATGCAGACTAAAATAGGCAATTTTTATGCTTAGAGTAAATCTCTCAACCCTTTTCTGGACCCAGGGAGCTACTAATGCTGCATACCCACAATAAGAGAGTAATGGATCCTGTTAAGGTATAGCCACAAAGGTTAAGGTTAAGGTCACCATTGGGCCACTCACCACAGTTGGGTGTTTTCACTGTAGCCAATCCAAACTAGGCATATAAAGATTTTTTCCCCGGTAGTCTCTACCAGGGTTCTTCTTTGTATGCCTCATGCTGCCTACCACCTGCCATACAAGTGAATGACTGTACAGGGCCATACTCTTATCAATGCAAATGCTTCTTTTGCCACATACTGTATAACCATTCACTTGTATTGCAGGCTGTGCATGGCATGTGTAGCTCCCTGGTTGCGGGAAAGCACCTGGAGATTTATGCTAGGCATAACAAATGCCTAATTTAGTCTGTGTGTATGAACCCTTACATTTTTTTATTGCTTGTTAACAATATATAACCACTTTAAATCAATGATGGATGCTGATCACCTTCAAGTGATTTGTAAAAAAAAAGGCAATTTGTTGTCACTTACATCTAATCTTATTCCACTTCCTGGTCTGTATTTTCACTGGATTTGTAGCCCTGGCATCACAGGTACACCCTGGGAAGGCTACGTCATCAATGCCTTCCTGTGAAATTATGTGAAAAACCTATACACAGCGAGATCTCATGAGAGTTCACTAAATCTCGTGAGATCTCCAGAAGAGGCATTTTTTAACTTTCCTTGAACGTAAAGAGAGATAGAATCCTCTGCTCTTTGTTAAAATTTACATTGAGGGAGCGTATGCGGTGGGGAGAAAAGGCAGGAACAATTCTCGGATAGAAAAGTCTGTCAATAAGAGTAAATATGTCTTTTGATATGTCTTTTAACAACCCTTTGCATGGTGGATTTACTTTGTGAAAGTTCAAGGAACGGTCAACTTTAGAGTTCATTCAGCCAACCTGCATGCAGAGCTGCTGGCAGATGCATCCACCTCGGAGCTGCGTACCGGCATCCCATAGAAGTGGATGAACATGCAGCACAGGCACAATTGTATGTCAAAGTTTGACATGTGGGCCGGAAGAGGTGCATGGATCCAAGCGCAGATGGCTTTAATGTTCCCAGTCTGGGCACCAGTGGACTTATGAAAGGGTATTATAGTGAGCGAGCTTATTAGAACACCTATTCGTTTTTCTTTTGCTGTCTGTGGTTGGAGAGATTCACAATCTCTATTTCTCTGTTTATCATTATCACATAGAGTGATAGAAAATCTCAAATATGTGGTTGTCACCAGAACAGGAATGGAGGGGAAATCTTCCAATGGTGAAACTAGTTCTAGTGACCCTGGTGACAACCAGAGATTCCCTCACTTTGGAGGGATTTCCACTCATTTGCTGTTATGACTGTGGAACAGGAAGTGAAGGGAAATCTATCCAATAGGCAATGATGGAAAAAAAACTGATAAGGGCTATAACTCACCCTTATGCTGTCCAAGATAAAAATAAAAAAATGTTTTGTCTTTAGTTCTACTTTAAAGAAAGAGATTGGAGCTCTACTTGCTGAGTATAATACTCGTGCATAATTTCATATCTAGCTGACTAACAAAAAGGAAAATATTCTTATACATTTTGTATTGTCCTAAATATAGAATGATAAAAATGTATATAAAAAACATCATACAGTGTTATAAATTATTCATAGAATGTATAAACAATCCAGACAGGCAAATCAATAATATGTTTAATGATGTTATTACGTGGCTATGTTAAAGTAAAAAAAATAGACATTAAAATGCTCTGTAGAAATTAAAACATCATGTGCTAGCAAACAGGCCCAAGGCATCAAAAAAATGTCCAAAAAGACCATCATGTGGCTAAAAGGATGCTGCAATCTGCTTCCAAATGACAGGCACTTTATTTGAGTATTGGCATTCTCTTCTGTCCCAAGGTTCCTTCCATAGAGAGATGATCCTGTTTATCTCATAATATTACCATGATCCAGGCTGGTGCTCGGTATGTGGACTTTATAGCTTTATGTATATCTTTATGCCCCCAGGGGCCTGCATGTGCAGCGATAATATGTTTGCCCATTTATTCCCTTTGCTTCTAGCAGGTTAATAGCATAAATGGAAAAGACATGTCCTTTTATTTACTGAAATCTATTGGGTTAATATTCAGTAATATAATTGGAAATGACATGGCCCTTTATTCCCTTTGGGATAGTGAATTAATATACAGTATCACAACTGGAAATTAGGTGTCCCTTTATTTCCTGACATCTAGTTCAGTATTAGCAGCCCTGGAAATGATGCAATTACCGGTAATTTATTTCCTGGCATCTAGTGGTTAATAAACTTATAACATGAATTCCACCCCTTGCCTTCGATCTACAGGCCCTTTTTATGCTTCTGCTACAGCACAGATCTGTTCTCCTTTCCAACGCACCGAATGGCAGGCTAAAATCTTTAAGTATATGTCCACAAAAAATATATAAATATTTATTTTTTTTATTTTTGTATACACTGTTCAAAAAAAATGAAATAAACATTTTCAAAACACTGATATGGACAGGATAATGTGTTAGGAATGAAAGTATGCCCCATCGTTTGAAGGAAATAAAAATTATCAACCTAAGTGAAAAGTGAAAAAAATGATGCAGCAGGCTAGTCTATTTTGCTGAAATTTCATTGCAGCAACTGAAAATGGTACTCATGTTTGAATGGCCCCCAGGTGCTTGTATGCATGCCTGACAACGTCGGGGCATGCTCCTAATGAGACGATGGGTGGTGTCCTGGGGTATTTCCACCCAGATCTGGACCAAGGCATCACTGAGCTCCTGAACAGACTGAAGTGCAACCTGGCCATGTCGGATGGACCGTAACATAATGTCCCAGAGATGTTCTATTAGATTTAGGTTAGGCGAGCATTCAATTGTATCAATTCCTTCATCGTCCAGGAACTGGTTGCATACTCTTGCCACATGAGGCCGTGCATTGTCGTGTACCAGGAGGAACCCAGGACCCACTGCACCAGCATAGGGTCTGACAATGGGTCCAAGGATTTCATCCCATTACCTAATGGCAGTCAGGCTGCCATTGTCTAGCCTGTAGAAGTCTGTGTGTCCCTCCATGGATATGCCTCCCCAGACCATCACTGACCCACCACCAAACTGGTTATGCTGAACAATGTTACAGGCAGTATAACGTTCTCTATGGCTTCTCCAGACCCTTTCACGTCTGTCACATGTGCCCAGGGTGAACCTGCTCTCATCTGTGAAAAGCACAGGGCACCAGTGGCGAACCTGCCAATTCACAGGGCCCACTAGAGAACATCGGGCCCTCAGGCCACCCTCATGAAGTCTGTTTCTCATTGTTTGGTCAGAGACATTCACACCAGTGGCCTGCTGGAGATCATTTTGTAGGGCTTTGGCAGTGCTAATCCTGTTGATGGGTTAAGGACCTTCTATGGCACAGTCCAGCTCTCCTATAGTAACTACCTGTCTCCTGGAATCTCCTCCATGCTCTTGAGACTGTGCTGGGAGACACAGCAAACCGTCTGGCAATGGCACATTTTGATGTGCCATCCTGGAGGAGATGGACTGCCTGTGCAACCTCTATAGGGTCCAGGTATCGCCTTATGCTACCAGTACTGACCCTAGCCAAATGCAAAACTAATGAAAAACAGTCAAAAAAGATAAGTAGGGAAAAAAAATGACAGTGGCCTCCACCTGTAAAACCATTCCTGTTTTGGAGGCCGTCTCATTGTTGCCCATCTAGTGCATCTGTTGTTAATTTCATTAACACCAAAGCAGCTGAAACTGATAACAACCCCCTCTGCTAACTGATCAGATCAATATCCCAGGAGTTTTATTGACTTGATGCTATACTCTGATTAAAAAGTGTTCCTTTCATTTTTTTGAGCAGTGTATAGATAGATAGATAGATAGATAGATCAACAGCGGCCTGTCGATATGGGGCATAGGGGCGCCGCCCCCCTAATTTAGGTACCCATCCCATAATTTACATGCAGGGCACCGGACACATGGATTCCAATGGGAGGTGTTTTTTTTTTTAGATGCAAATTTATTAAATACTTTCTTCAGCTCAGCATTATGAGGAGGTAAGTTAAACCTTGGACAGAGGGGTGGCTGTGAACGTGGTATACAGTTCCTCACGCACGGCTCATGTGTAAGGTAAAATGACTACAGGCTTGGAAAGATCAATTTGTAAATGGATAGAAAACTGGCTAAAAGACAGAATTCAGAGAGTAGTGCTTAATGATTCTTACTCTGAATGGTCTAAGGTTATCAGTGGTGTACCCCAAGGTTCTGTGCTGGGACCCTTACTTTTTAATATCGTTATAAATGACATAGGGTCTGGGATTAAAAGTAACATTTCTGTCTTTGCAGATGACACTAAGCTATGCAGTGGAATAACGCCCTTACAGAATGTCTCCAATTTACAATCCAACCTCAATGCACTGTCTAATTGGGCAACTAAGTGGCAAATGAGGTTTAATGTTGATAAATGTAAAGTTATGCAGTTGGGGGCTAAGAATATGCATGCATCATACATACTATGAGGAGTACAACTGGGGAAATCAATGGTGAAGGATCTGGGGATTTTGGTAGATCATAAACTCAATAATAGCATGCAATGCCAAGCTGCGGTTTCCAAAGCAAGTCCTTTCTTGTATTAAGAGAGGTATGGACTCCAGAGAGAGACATATAATTTTTCCCCTGTACGAATCATTAGTAAGACCTCATCTGGAATATGCAGTTCAGTTTTGGGCACCAGTTCTCAAAAAGGATATCGGGGAACTGGAGAAAGTGCAGAGAAGGGCAACCAAACTTATAAGACACATGGAGGAGGCTCTAATTGGCTTCAAAAAAAGGGTGGGCTTGGGGCGCAGAGCACTGCACCCCGACCCCACCCAGATGTGTGACAATGGCCAATCAATATTCGCTATTGTTTTCCTGATACTCCTCACGGCCAATCCTGACTCTGGAAGCGGGTCCTGAGACCCGACTGGCTGAGAGGAGGAGATATCCTATTGAACGCCGAGGAGGAGAAGGGAGGAGATGCAGGGGAAGCTGCGCCACTGTGAAGCCAAGGAAGGAGGCAACGGAGAGGCCTGCTGCCCAGAGGAAGCCCGCGACCTAGATAGGGTAAGTGCGGAGACCGATCAACTGATAGAATGGAAGGGGGGGTTCACATACATACACACACACACACACACAGACATTAAAAATAAATATTAAACTGGCTGAAAAACACAAAGGTGAAAAACCTCACGGGGACAGAGGGGTTGATTTACTAAAACTGGAGTGTGAAAAATCTGGTGCAGCTGTGCATGGTAGCCAATCAGCTTCTAACTTCAATTTGTTCAATTAAGACAAAACAAAACAAAAAAGCCTGGAAGCTGATTGGTTCCTTTGCAGAGCTGCACCAGATTTTGCACTCTCCAGCAAATCAACCCCAGAATTTCTAATAGAGGACATATGCGTTTGTGTACTAGGCCCTGCTCAGATGTTTTGCTATTTATTGGGTAGTTAATATTGATGCAGCCTAATCTATGTACCTATAGACAGAAATAATACACACTGTTACTTTTTTATGAATTTAATTAACAAAGTCATTTTTAAAGCAAAATAAGTTTCGTAATCTGTGTGTCTGAGCAGTTTTCATTTAATAAATTACCTAGTAAGAACAAGTGCACACGTAACCCAATACAGCAGCATTAAAGAAAATTCCCCATATTTATTATAATAAATTAATAAAAAACAAAATTGTTCCTCTTAAGCCATTTGAGCTCCTGTGACATTTTGCCAGTGGAGCTTTGCTTCCCCCTAGTGGCCAAACTAAAATAAGATCCATACAAATCAGAACACAGAAAAACATTTTAGAACTCATAATCCTTGTTTCAAGAATAACATGGGTATATACTGTATATGTTTTTTTTTAGTTTATAGTTTACATTTAGTATAGCTTACATTTTGGCAAATAATATTTAGTTTAATAAAATATATGCCACATATGAATATTATATGAATCAGGATCTCGTATTGTGCCACAGTTGTGCCATAAGCATCGTGCTGTCTCTGAAAACATCCTTACATATAGCCATGCATCCAACCTGGGGAACTGTGTTATATATATATATATACTGCAATAAAGTGTACTTTATGTCTAGCCAAGACTAATACATTTAGCTTTGGATAGTTTGAGGAAGGATTAGGACACCTGTCAGATTATATACTGCTATGCATGGCTCCATTAGAGAGATTTACGCTCATTTACTGTCACATTGGCAGTAATGGGGATTCTAGCCATCCCATACTCTGCTGAAAAAGCACACTTTCATTTTTGCTTTCTATTTCAAATTTTCTCTCACTTCTTCCCTGTATCACTGTGACAGCTAGTCTTGGTTCACAAGTGTGGAAGGGGAGCAATAAAAATTGTTCTGCCTTTTTACTGCCCCCTACCAACCACTTCCAAGTTTACATGACAGCTGGAGAAATGAGTTTACACTGACACGGCTGTAATGATTTGCTTCACAGTATGGAGAATTTTAACTCGGAATGTCCATGAAGTCAATGGGATCACGCTGCAACTGTCTGCCAAATGCAGCTTTACCATTTGTGGCATTGTAGTTTAAGTAAAATTCCCATGGGTGGTGGCAGTGTCACCTCCTAAATGCCTATAAGCCAATTCTGAACCACCTATGAAAAATCAATCTCAACAGCCTGCCATGTGGATGAACCCTAAGCAAGCAGAAATGTATCTGTATCTGCCCTTGGATAGCAGTTAGAAACCCTAGAAAGGGTTTTAATATTTCCCCACACTGTATAAAATGAAAGAACGTTTTGGCCGGACATCAACTTTTAGCATGGGAGTTGGCAGTTTGGCTTCTCTCATGCTTCCACACCTCACCAATGGTAACGCCACACAACACTATGTGGCGTTACTCAGTATTATGACAATACTGAGGTGGTTAAGATGAGGGAGAGGGCTAGCCTGCTGACTGTCAAGATTAAACTGGTATAACTGCATATAAATGATGTGAAAGAACCTGAAGGGGCCTGTTATTGTATCAAAGTGCTATCCCAATAACATCAATAAAGATCAGGGATTTCTTCCTCAGAGAATAGGTGCAGGAACTTTGAGTCACCCCTTGTCTCTGTTCCCTACCCACCTCTGAGTACCATCCCTTGGTTCCACCCCCTACCCACCTCCGAGTATCATCCCTTGGTTCCACCCCCTACCCACCTCCGAGTATTATCCCTTTGTTCCATCCCCTACCCACCTCCGAGTATCATCTCTTGGTTCCACCCCCTACCCACCTCTGAGTACCATCCCTTAGTTCCACCTCCTACCCACCTCCCAGTACCACCCTTTTTAGAGAATACAGAACCACGTATTATTTTGTGGTGTTAAAGTGGTTATAAAGCCACTGTGTAAGGTACTGTACATGCAATCCCCTCTGTTAGTAAACGTTCTATGCAGTGTCTGTGCTTTGTAAAAAATGTGCTCATAACCACCTTATTTCACAGCGCCGCTCGGTGCTCACGTGACTCCTTGCTGCTCCCCCTCTCAATCTGACAGCTAGAGTGGGAGGGGCAGAGAATTCCCTGCTGACGTTGGTCGGGAGGAGGGGAGGAGAGGAGGAGAGAGTCGAGATGTCAGCCAGGGAGAAGAGGAGGAGAGCAGCGAGGAGTCACGTGTGCACTGAGTAGCTCTGTGAAATAAGGTAGTTTCAGCAGCAGGAGGAGGGGCGGGCCCTGACATGGAGCTGATAGGCAGGGAGGGGAGGGGGAGAGGACAGAGAAGAGGAGAGCTGCGGATGACGGAGGCACGTAAACTGACCACGGTGTCAGGGCACAGCAGCCATGATAACCTGTGGTCAGTTTACAGGGGGGAGGGCAGAACCAGCACTGTGCTGTATAACATGCTTTAAAGTAAAAAAGGAGAAAAAGAAGCCGATCACCGGCTCAGCTGCAAGGGACATCGGTCCCGAAGAGGAAGAGGAACATCTGCCTCATCTGTGCCACCTGCCATTGCCAGCTAACAGTGCCCACAGTGCCACCTATCAATGCCCACAAGTGCCACCTATCAATGCCCACAAGTGTCATGTATCAATGCCCACCAGTGGTGCCAATCAGTGCCACCTAGCAGTGCTGCCTATCAGTGTAACTGATCACTGCCCATCACTGCCACCCTTCAGTGCCCATCACTGCTGCCCATCACTGCCACCTATCGGTGCCCATCAGTGCCGCCTCATCAGCGTACATCAATGAAGGAGAAAAATTGCCTGTTTTAAATTTTTTATAGCAAAATATAAAAAAAATATATTTTTTTTTTTTTTTTAATTCGGTCTTTTTACATTTTTTTAACAAAAAATAAAAAACGCAGAGGTGATCAAATACCACCAAAAGAAAGCTCTATTTGTGGGAAAAAATTATAAAAATTTCATTTGAGTACAGTGTTGTATGAAACGCGCAATTGTCATTCAAAGTGCGTCAGCGCTGAAAGCTGAAAATTGGTCTGGATAGGAGGGGGGTTTAAGTGCCCAGTAAGCAAGTGGTTAAAAAAAAAGGAACCTTTAGTATCACTTTAAGTCCTTGGGTTCCTGGACACACCCAGGCAATTTATGTTTCCCTGTTTTCCACCTTCTATACCTCAGAGGGTCCGCACCTGATAAGGCAGAGATGGCTGGGCATGTGATCTGCAGCCAGGTGTATGGTTCTTCACCATTAGTCCGGGCACATGGACAGTCATGTGGTAGTCCAATAGCACGGAGCTTCTAGAGAAGACTCTGTAGAAAGCACTGCTCCAATTGTTATTAGAGTACTGTACTCTGCTTCAAGTGGGGTGGCCCTGAGTCTCCAACTGCCCACTTGGGGTACCAGCCCTGAGACTCCTCCAACACCTCACCTGTGGTGCCAGTTATGAGATCTCTCCAGCTGTTCGTCTGCGTATCCAGACCTACTTCACACTTCACTGTGACAGATGCGGTTGCAGACACAAGTAGTTGTTTATATAATGAACTGTTTATTGAAATAATGATTTTTATTTAGTCTTTGTTACTATAGCCTTATAGAGACTGTTCTGTGCTGGGACCTAGTGCCCTGAGTGAACCACAGAGACATTGCTTTAAGGAACTCTGGTTTGCACATCTTCATAATCTGTTAGCAAGCCTACCAAGACATGGCCGTCCACCTAAACTGACAGGCCGGACAAGAAGAGCATTATTCAGAGAAGCAGCCAGGAGGCCCATGGTAACTCTGGAGGAGCTGCAGAGATCCACAGCTCAGGTGGGAGAATCTGTCCACAGGACAACTATTAGTTGTGCACTTTACAAATCTGGCATTATGGAAAAGAAGAAGAAAGCCATTGTCGAAAGGAAGCCATAGGAAGTCCCGTTTGCAGTTTGCGAGAAGCCATGTGGGGGACACAGCAAACATGTGGAAGAAGGTCCTCTGGTCAGATGTGACCTGAACACACCATCCCCACCGTGAAACATGGGGATGCTTTTCTTCAGGAGGGACAGGGAAGATGGTCAAAATTGATAGGAAGATGGATGGAGCTAAATACAGGGCAATCTTAGAAGAAAACCTGTTAGAGTCTGCAAAAGATTTGAGACTGGGGCGGGAGTTCACCTTCCAGCAGGACAACGAACCTAAACATACAGCCAGAGCTACAATGGAATGGTTTAGATCAAAGCATATTCATGTGTTAGAATGGCCCAATCAAAGTCCAGACCTAAATCCAATTATGAATCTGTAGCAAGACTTGAAAATTGCTGTTCACGGACACTCTCTATCCAATCTGACAGAGCTTGAGCTATTTTGCAAAGAAGAATGGGCAAAAATGTCACTCTAGATGTGCAAAGCTGGTAGAGACATACCTAAAAAGACTTGCAGCTGTAATTGCAGCAAAAGGTGGTTCTACAAAGTATTGACTCGGGGGAGCTGAATACAAATGCACACCACACTTTTCACAAATGTATTTGCAAAAAATTTGGAAAACCATTTATCATTTTCCTTCCACTTTACAATTATGTGCCACTTTGTGTTGGTCTATCACATAAAATCCCAATAAAATACATTTACGATTTTGGTTGTAACATGACAAAATGTGGAAAATATCAAGGGATATAAATACTTTTTCAAGGCACTGTAGTTCAATTTACTATAGCAGCGCTAGATTCATTTACTAGAGCAGTCTGAGTCCTGCATTCAGGGAAGAGTATATAAACATGTATACAATACTTTTTCAAGGCACTGTTAAGCTGCATTCACACTACAGCGTTTTGAATCGCGGGCAGATCTGTCTGCGATTTGACAGCGCTGATGTATGACTGACAAAGCTCGGAACTCACATCAGCGCTGTCAAATCGCAGGCAGATCCGCGGCAGATCTGCCCGCGATTCAAAACGCTGTAGTGTGAATGCAGCCTAAATGGCCCATGTGCATGGATGTATGGACACAATGGATTTAATAAAGATGAATTCAGGCCATTGTTGGTATCTGTGTGCATGAAGCTTATTGTTCTCTACCGTATGTATATTCTTTGACCTTCTGACCTTGCATTGTTATTCCTACTCTGCACCTATTTAGTAAAGTTACAGTCACCCTCTGTCTGATCATTTGGCCAATTCCTCTCACCTTGTCAGGAAGATGAGGCCGGCCGTGCTTAGTTTCATGCATGTGCTCATACTTGTGAGCGCAGATGTGTAAATGGACGTGCAAGATCCTGGCACGGATCCTGGCACCCTGGCGCCCTATTTAAACCTGAGACCTGCCTAGCTACCTTGTTCCTGATAGCCTGCATGATCCTGTTACTGAACTCAGTGCATCTGACTTTCTTAGAATTCCCCTTATCTGCTTATGTCTGCTACTGATTCACGTTACTGACCTTGGCCTGGAGTTTTGACTACGATTCTGCCTGCTGATTCTGTACCTCTCTGCCAACATGTTCCCAACCTGTCTGTCTCTAACCTGGATCCTGATTGTGATTCTGTACCTATCTGCCTGGCTGTTACTTAACTCTGCTTGTGACCTGATTCCTTGCTTCTGTTCATCCAACCTCAGTATCTCCCATTCCAAGTTTGCTTAACCAAATTCCTGGTACCTGTGTGTTTCAGCATCCCTAGCAGTCACCGTCTCTATCATCAGGGGAGCTTGGACAGGAATTTTGCAAGAAGCTACCCTTGTCATCTCGAGCTCCACTGAAATGGGCATGACACACCTGTTCCACTACCAGACCATCAGGGAGCTTAGACAACCAGTTAGTCAGCCATGCCTCGCTCCAATGTGCAGAGCATATACATACTTTTTTGTATTTGGCAGCTACCAGACAGGCTAACTGCCACTGTTGACTAGGTTTTGATCCTCATATAAGTCAATGGGAATGCCAAGACTACTTGAAGCAGGTCAATGGGAACTTCAAAGGTTGCTTGAAGCAGTTTTTCAGATCATAAGCAGGTCAACTGCAGATCTAATACATCTGTAAATGATCTCAGAAGTGTCTAAATTTCAAATGCGTCTGATTTCAAATACAGGCTAAATGCACCTGAAAGCAAGCTGCATTTGCCCATCAACATAATTCCTCACTTAAAATGAGCTTGGATACCTACATACATAGGCACAATACAACCAAGCCAGACATGGCTGATCAAGCAGTTAACTGAATTTAGTGTTGCTGTTTAATGTCCTTTCTCTTGGTTAGAAGCTGGAAAAAAGAACACTTTGATTACAAGGCTGGCAGATCATCTGTGTGCTTGGATGCCTTCTGTTTGAAAAGACCAGGCCCGAGCACTTCAGCCCAATACACTACATTTCACTGACAAATATTTGTTTCTATCGCTGTTACTCTTTAGGGTAAAAACCCACTGAAATTTCTGTATAAAGGAAAATGTATGCATTGCATATTAGTCTAGTGACATATATTTCACACGGCTCAAAAACTTGTAACGGTTTGTCTTTAAAATTGAATGAAGGGACTTATCTATTTTTTCATTCACAGCAACACATTACAAAGCATATAACCGATAACACTTGCCTATTCATATGAGTTTCTGTCCTAGAAAAACTTACAAGTTAATATAACTACTGTAGTCAGAAAAACCATATACATGCTAACAAATGTAAAATAAAAAAATGCCTGAATGTAGGAGAGAGCCTACACAAGAAGAGGTTAAACACAGAAACTCCATGACCATATTACCTTGGTCAGTACCCCTGGCAACATGCAGGCACCCCTGAAAGCAGTATCCTTACAGATCACATCACATCAGCATGTTCTGCCTTAAGGCTCCATGCACACTAGATGCTCAAAAAAACGCTGGATAAAAAACGCTAATATTTAGCATTTTTGCAGTGTTTAGGAGCATTTTCAAAAGTGTTTAGGAGCGGGAGCGTTTTTGTTAAGGAGAAGACAGCCAGGGCCAGCGCTACCACTAGGCAGACTAGGCATTCACCTAGGGCATAGCCATGGCCGCCCGGCAGGGGCTGACTGGGCCAGCCACCACAGACATGCCTTAAAGCAGGGCCAGCACCGGCATAGTAGGAGGTGCAGACAAAAAGGTGGGAGAGATGGCTCCAGTGACACACAGGAAGTACTGCCTGCTGGGGGACACACACCTCCCGGGTCGGGTGTTGGAGACACAGCTGCACTGAAGGAACACAGTGGGCTTTCTCCTTCATAACACCTGTTGGCACACCATGACAGCTGCACTGGGGTAGAGAGAGCAGTCCGTCACACACTGGAAGGAAAGTGAGCTCACTGAACCCTTCACTGATTGAGTCTTTTTGCTTGATTGGGCTGTCTCTCTGCTGGATTTGGCTGTCTCTTTGATGGATGAGGATGTCTCTTTGCTGGATGTGGCTGCCGCTTTGCTGGATGTGGCTGTCTCTTTGCTGGATTTAGATGTCTCTTTGCTGGATTGGGATGTCTCTTTGCTGTATTTTGATATCTCTTTGCTGGATTGGGATGTCTCTTTGCTGGATTGTGATATCTCTTTGCTGGATTTGGCTGTCTTTTTATAATATTGGGATATCTCTTTGCTGGATTGGGCTGTATCTTTGCTATATGGGGATATGTCTTTTCTGGATTGGGCTGTCTCTTTGCTGGATTGGGATGTCTCTTTGCTAAAGGGGGGGTGTCTCTGCTGGATTTGGATGCTTCTTTGCTGCATTGGGCTGTCTCTTTGGCATCTTATGGCACTTATTTTTGCAACTTAAAAGAAAGTTAGCAGTTTCATGTTTTGTTGTTTTAATGTTTTCTACTATTTTTAAAAATGTGGGGGGGGGGGGTAGCAAGTAGCTGGTCTTGCCTAGGGCGCTAAATAGTCTACCACTAGCCCTGCTGGCAGCCACCAGCGTCCTTATCAATCAGTGAATAGCTGGTTGTAAAGGAGCGGGCCGGTGAGCCCTGACAGCTGAATGTAAACAAAACGATTACGATTATTGCGATTTTTACAAAAAAAAACTGCGTAGGGCACCCCCCCCCCCCCATCAAAAACAGGCGCTTTCGGGTCTGGTACAAACTTGAAGTGGAACCCAATGCCAAAAATAAAAAAACGGCATGTGGGTACCCCCCAAAATCCTTATCAGACCCTTATCCGAGCATGCAGCCCGGCAGGCCAGGAAAGGGGGAGGACTAGTGACAGGCCATATGCCCTCAACATGGGGGGTGCTTTTGTGTAGGTGGGCTCTCCCCCAAAGCACCCTGTCCCCATGTTGATGAGGACAAGGGCCTCTTTCCCACAACCTTGACCCAGTGGTTGTGGGGGGTAACTTAGCAGAATCCGGAAGCCCTCTTTAACAAGAGGGTTCCCTTATCCCGGCCCCCCCATGTGAATGAGTAGGGGTGCATTGTACCCCTACTCATTCCCCAAAAGTGTCAAAAATAATTAAAACACACTGCCAGGCTGCATGCTTGGATAAGGGTCTGGTATGAATGGAGGGAACCCCATGCTGTTTTCTTTTTTTAATTTGTGCCATGGGGTTCTCCTTAAAATCAGTACCAGACCCAAAAGGGCCTGGTATAAATTGGGGGGGAGGGGGCCCACGCTGTTTTTTTTTCTCAATTTTAATTGTCAGCAATTGTTTTGTTTACATTCAGCTATTAACGGGGAACCCCGCTGACAGCTGATGAGTCATCTGTTGTCAAGGATGTGGCAGTCGGCTTGCAGGCCCACTCCTTAACAACCAGCTATACACTGGTTGTTAAGAATGCCGGTGGGCCACTGGCTAAGAAAAGAAAATGCTGGCAACCTGTCCTTAGCAGTGGTTATCAGCATTTAGGAGCTTCTAGGAGCTGTCAGCTTTTTTTTTTGCTGGCAAATTGCTCCCAAAAACGCAAAAAAAAAGCATTTTTTTTCTGCTCCTAGAATATGAAGCTTGAAAAATGCTTCTAGCCTACAATAGTGTGCATAGGATAACACCATTTAGTTCTAGGGGAAGATAAAAAAAAATAAAAAAACGCTCAAAGTAGCTGTTAGGAGCTTAAAAATAAGCTTGTGTACATGGAGTCTACAGGGTTCACTCTGGGCTGGAGCTCCCAGCCAATATGCTTGTACAATGTTGCTTGCTTTAAAGTGATACTAAACAAAATGCTTTATTCCCGAAGCTCTTTTCCTTCTCACTTCCGTTTGTTTGGAACGAGCAGTGCACATTAGTTGTGTTCATGTGCACTGCTCTATGCAAACTACAAATCCCATAGCCCCTAGTCTATCTCAGGAATGAGCAAGAGAAGGTTCTTACATACAGTAGAATGAACATAGCCACTTTCAAAGAGGAAGTAGGATAAATGCAGCAAAAAAAGGAATATGGAGAAATAGAAGATACATACTTGAATAGATTTTCTTTAAACTGTAATGCTAGCCATTCACTATACGAAAAATCGGCCTAAATTCGGTCATTTAGTTTGTTAATTTTTCGGGCCAGTTAATGGGCATAAAATCCATAATCGTTGGGATGTTTTCAAGCCAAAAAAATAAAGGACAAGTTTGGAAATGCCGAACAAGCGATAAATTGAAAGGTTAATGTGTTTCCCGTCCGAACTGTCTGCACTAGGTATATGTAAAAAAATGAACAAATGTATTCATTTATGTCCACTGAACGATTTATCGGTCATTACATGATGGCACTATTGTTTGCGCTCACGGCCGAATGTTCATTTTTCGAAAATGGGTTTGGCCGATTTTTCGCATAGTGTATGGCCAGCATAAGACTGTACTGTCACTTTAAAGGTAGCCAGAGATAAGCCGGGTACACATCGGCTGAATGTCGGGAGACAACGGCCGGTTCAAAAAAAGAGCCAAAATTTGGCCCGTGTATATGTCGTTCTGTCAGCATCCGACCAAATCCCGATCAGCACTCTCAGCCAATGGCAGAGACTGCTGATCGGAGCGTTCTGGTGGGGGGC
Source organism: Aquarana catesbeiana (assembly GCF_042186555.1). Classification (NCBI taxonomy): domain Eukaryota; kingdom Metazoa; phylum Chordata; class Amphibia; order Anura; family Ranidae; genus Aquarana; species Aquarana catesbeiana. The sequence goes on from NC_133324.1 coordinate 649,368,229, forward strand.
CGTCCCCCTGTCAGAACACAACAGCTCAGCGATGGAGATCGCTGAACTAACCTTGTATGGTAAGTACAGCAGCGTGGAACTGAGATGACAGTTTATAATAGTGTGTACCAGGTTATACTCTTATTGGCAAGTAATGAACTTAGGACAGTTAATCTTCCATATAAGATTAGCTGGACCATTGTCTGGGTATCATTAGTCTTAAAAACAAACAGTAAAATAAAGACATTTTGAACAAAAGCAGCAATTATAATCATACCAGACATTAATAACAATTTAAAGGAGAGAAAAAGATAGAGGAAAAGTCTGTCCTAAATAAATGACTAGAAGTTAAAGCAGAACTATAGGCAAAAATTTTTTTAGCATTTTGGATAGAGCAAGGTAGGGTTATAACCTTGTCAGATTTTTTTCTTTCACCCTCCCATTGCAGAAATTTACCTTCACTTGCTGTCCCATAGCCCAACAGGAAGTGAGAGGGGATTAGGGAATTATGTGAGGCCCTCCAGGTCACCAGAACTAGTGTCCCCATTGGAAGATTTCCCCTCTATTACTTTTCTGGGAACAACCCAAAATTTGGTATTTTCTTTTACTTTCACATTCAATGATAATGGTAAACAGGACAAATGGAGAGGATGAATCTCCTTAACAGGGTCACAGACAGCAGGAAACCCTGACAGGGGCTCTAATTCCTCTGCATCCTATCCAAAACTAAAAAAGAAAAAAAAAGTATTGCCTTTAGTTATACTTTAAGGCTTTTTTAAGGAAATCCCACTGGGACATATTGAGGAATAAAGAGAACCAGAACTCAAGGTCCAACCAATTTTAATTTTGCACATTGTTTTTATAAATATTCAGTAACATGAATGCAAATAAATTATTCTACTGTGCATTTTTGGAAATACTTATGTGAATATATGCTACAATATAACAGGAGCTTATTATTTCAAATTATAGTTATATATTAAAAAAGCCAGCATTTACTGTAGTGCTGTAAATTTAGTAATTAACAATTTACAGTTCTGAGCAAGCAACAAAAATGCAATTTATAAAAGCTTCCACAGACAGCAAAGGAACAGAGTTTCTTTGTTGGCAGATAATAGTAAGCAACGGGAGCAGAAAGCATTTAAGGTTATGTTTTTTTTAGTTATGGATAAAGTGGAGAGGGTTAGAACACCTGTTAGGTTTTATTGTCGTCTGTGCCCCCGTTAAGGAGATTCACCCTCTCTATTTGTCCTCTATTTTACCATTATCATTGAAAGTAAAAGAAAATCCCAAATTTTGGGCTGTCAACAGAAAAGTAAGAGGGGAAATAAAGGATACACTAGTTCTGGTGACCTGGGGGTCCCCAAGGAATTCCTAAAGTTTGCAAGGATTTCCTCTTACTTCTCATTTAGCTTTGGGACAGGAAGAGAAGGTACTGTAAATCTCCGCAATGGGATACAGAGGGCAAAAAAAAAAATCTGACAGGGGTTATAACCCTCCCTTGCTCTATCCAAAATAAAAAATAAAATTTTGCTTATAGTTCTTGTAACAGAAGGCCTGGCACCCAGCTTGGGTGCTTTTACCAAGAAACAGCTTCCTCCAGTCTGGAACTAGGAACCATGTATTATAGCTGAGCACCCAAGAACTAGACAACACTAACTTAGGTGCAAACTGGAACTCTCCTTATTGTAAACTCACACAGAATATATACGCCACCCAAAATCCGATAAGAGCTTGATCGCGTTATCCTAAGCAATTAGCACATCTAAGGAACAGCCAACATAAACAGTATGCTTATCCACATCTAGCAACTAATAGCTGACAGTGATCTAATTAACATGAACTAAATAACAACTAGTCACCTAGACAAGCCTAGGTGACTAAGGTCATTATCCACCCAGACAGTTCGGCACCAGTTTTCAAGAAGGGCTGTCCAAATCTCATTAACCAGATTTCTTTTCACATACATCTTCTCACTGAGTTTCAAGTTCACAAAGACCAGCACGGCATCCTTGACGGTTAAAGAGGTTGTAAACCCTCAGGGGTTTTCACCTTAATGCATTCTACTTACCTAAACCCGGTCTTTCCAGCGACAGGGACAAGCACAACAGTTCCAGCCGGTGTCTTGGGTCCTGATTGGATAGACTGATAGCAGCGCAGCCATACGCTCCCACTGCTGTCAATCAAGTCCAATGACGTGGGAGACGGGGGTGGGGCTGATTCCTGCTGTCTGTATCAATGGATGCAGCAGCAGGACATGGGAGCGCGCCCACACAAGTGCCCCGAGGGAGTGCGACTCTGCAACGGAGCACTCGAGAAGAGGAGGAGTCAGGAGCGCAACTGAGGGACCCCAGAAGAGAAGGATTGGGGCCACTCTGTGCACAACCAACTGCACAGAGGAACTATATATGACATATTTGTTTTTAGTTTTTTGTTTTTGAACAAATCTTTACATATCTTTTAAATGTAAAAATGTCCTCTTGCATTATATGTAGCAAGGTCCAGGCCTCCTTCAGTCTAATGAGAACCTCCAGGGGCAGAGATAGCTGACATTCTTCTGTTTATAGTGTGTTGTGAGGCATGGTGGGTGTAATGCAAGTTAGATTCATTGGGCGCCAGACACTTCTTGAATAAAAAGAGATTTTATTTCTCTTGCACAGAACTTTGGGATTGAGGGGTAGGGCCAGGACACCCTTAGGCGGTTGCAATGTTAATTGGCGGACTCTACAGGGGTACAGCCATGCAGGGAAAGGCATCCAGCAAGACGCCACATCTGCTTGTGTAGGAATGATGTCTCCTATGGCAACAGTCTAACAGTTTCTAACACAAAGTGTAACAGTTCTGTCACTTCCACTACAATCACTTATTGTAGTTCTTCAACCCACTGAGCTCCCAGTCTCTCTCCCCACTAGACTAGATGATTCACTGTTACTGAATCCCTCGAGCTCCTCCAATCTTCACTGTAGTATTTTCCTCAAGTGTCACCCCCGCTTCTCTGCTAGGTCCCTAGCTTGGCACTCCAGATACTTCTCAAGCTTTACCCCACTGCCCTGTGGCACACAAGGCTGCTCTGCAAGCAACACCTCCGCTGGCTGGGTCTCTGGCTTGACACCTTCTGAAGTTTCCCGATTCTTCACCGTCCCCAGTTGGTGAGAATTCGTCTCCGGTACTTGCTTCAGATACTCAATGTGGTCCCTGGTAATAAGGTTGATGGCCGCTTAGTGGCGACAGCTTCCCCTCTACCTCCAACCACGACAGGTTCTCTGGCCGGCAGAACCGTCACTTCTGGTTGGACTGCAAGCCGCAATCCCAACCCTGCGCTGCTCTCTTGCTTCTGGATAGGCCCTCAGACAGCCTAGCAGCCAGATGTGCCTGGGATAGGCCCAAACTCTGGCCTAGCGGCCTGGGCAGCACAACACATGTCCACCCGGACAGCCCTCCAGGTGACACAGAACACTGATCACCTGACTCCACCCAAATATATAGGTTCTCCCAGCAGGCCAAGGGATTTAAGAAAACCCCTGCCCATTGGTTGAGACACCCCATATACCCATAATCTGACCTTGCAGTGCCCTTGTCTTATCTAATGCCACCAAGTGCCCGGGCACATAGTGGCAAAAGAGAAAAGTGCAGCAATTACAGACTTATGCCGCATACACACGGCAGGAAAAGTCCGGAATCTTTTCATTGGACATTCCGATTGTGTGTGGGCCTCATCGGACTTTTTTTTTTTCGAAAATTCTGACGGACCTAGAAATAGAACATGTTTTAAATCTTTCCGACGGAATCAATTCCTATCGGGAAAACCGCTCGTCTGTATGCTGTTCTGATGGACCAAAAACGCGCATGCTCAAGCAAGTACGAGATGGTAGCTATTGGCTACTCGCTATTGAACTTCCTTTTTCTAGTCCCATCGTACGTGTTGTACGTCACCGCATTCTAGACGGTCGGACTTTGGTGTGATCGTGTGTAGGCAAGACAGTTTCATTGGAACTCTGTCGGAACTCCGTCGGAAAAACCTTCAGAGTTTATTCCGACGGAAAAACTGGTCGTGTGTACACGACATTAGAGTGAAATCAAATGATCCTCAATAATTAGCCAAGGTAGCTATACCTGGCAGGTAAATTTAGGAGCAACCCTGCCTAAATACCAGAGTGCTACATCTATAACAAGACATCTTCCTAAACGCTTGTAGATCCCTCAAATGCCAGGGCCCATAGTCACTAGGCAAAAGGCTACCCTGCAGTCCCCTCCAAAAGCCCCTGTCCCGGTTGGGTTGGGTCTGTCGCAGTTCTACTAAAATTACAGGGAAATACAAATAACATACACACATACTGACATAATTACATTTTGAGGGAATTCATAGCATTTTCACAAGTCAAAAACGTAAAACTCATTACTCAGTAAGCTCCCGTTACCAAGTGAATTAACTAAGCAGCATTATGTACTTATTAAGATGGTGCAGCACACATCCATATGCCATCAGCGATGGCACAATTTTCTGTGTTCCCTACTGTGCTCCACGCTTCTATGAACATTTTCATTGAGTGAGATAGGAGTTCGCAGCATGGTGTTTTACAGACTGACTCAACAGATTGTTAGAAGAATTGTTAAAAAGCATATTTCTTAAAATAGCCACAATTTTTACTCTACAATATGCATTTATGCTCATATGACGGCTAAAGCCATTCTGAAACACAGTACATTTATACAGATTAGAACACTACAGATTTATGACAGCTTACATGTTGTTATAAACTATGATCCAATGATCTTTCTAGAATTCTAACTTTCTGAAATGAATGGACTAGATATCATTTGCTTAGCAAAGTCTGCGTTTTGAGAAAAAGCACTGTCACTTATCATAAAAATGTGCAGACCATGAAGCTTCTGTGATACAACTTGTTTTATGTAAAGAATAATCAACAGTCAATTTTTAAATGTCACTTTAATAATCAACAAATGGCATAGCCCTCTCTTCTTCTGGGAGTGTCTAAATACTGTCTGTGCTGGCCCAGCTCCTCCACCTCTCATCTCCCTTCATAACCTTTATGTAGCTGCCAGGGCAGGAATGAAGGGTAATACTACTGAGTGACATTTGTAATGCCCCGTACACACGGTGGGATTTTCCGACGGAAAATGTGTGATAGGACCTTGTTATCGGAAATTCTGACCGTGTGTAGGCTCCATCACACATTTTCCATCGGATTTTCCGACACACAAAGTTTGAGAGCTTGCTATAAAATTTTCCGACAACAAAATCCGTTGTCGGAAATTCCGATCGTGTGTACACAAATCCGACGGACAAAGTGCCACGCATGCTCAGAATAAATAAAGAGATGAAAGCTATTGGCCACTGCCCCGTTTATAGTCCCGACGTACGTGTTTTACGTCACCGCGTTTAGAACGGTCGGATTTTCCGACAACTTTGTGTGACCGTGTGTATGCAAGACAAGTTTGAGCCAACATCCGTCGGAAAAAAATCCTAGGATTTTGTTGTCGGAATGTCCGAACAAAGTCCGACCGTGTGTACGGGGCATAAGTCTTTTGAGTCTACTGACATCACATCCAAGATGGTGGTGACCAGCAGCAGTTTCAGGGCATTTGGATGTCTACACAGGGGAGGCTTTCCATCTAAATAACATGCATATGCATATATTAAACACATATATTCTTATTGGAGGACTGTTGTTTAAATGGGATGGATGAATGGTCTGGTGACAGGGTCTCTATCAAGCACACTACTTTGAAATGTTTAGGCTTTGTTTAGACTAGCAGTTGGGGGGCAGAAAAAAAATGAACGGTTGAGCTGCATTTTTGCCGCCCGCCAACCACTCCTCCTTAAGCTGCAACAGACAGCGGATGGGGATGTCAGGTGAACAAAGTTCACCTGACATGTAGCGATCGGGGGGCAGCAGACCCGCTGAACGCTACACATTTGGGTAAATGGGGAACCGCCACAAATGCCCCGCAACCATGTGTAATGCATGCGGTTGCGTTGTGTTTGTCTGCAAAAATTTGGTTAAAACAGACATTGCATCGCTTCCTCGCCGCCTGTTAGTAGCCTCTGAAGCATGTTCTGAACGCAGATTGGGCTTCAGAGGCAAGGAAGATTTAGACGCATGCCTAAATCTACCCTAATGCCTCGTACACACGGTCGGATTTTTCGACGGAAAATGTTTGATAGGAGCCTTTTGTCGGAAATTCCGACCGTGTTTAGGCTCCATCGGACATTTTCCATCGGAATTTCCGTCACTCAAAATTTGAGAGCTGGTTCTCAAATTTTCCGACAACAAAATCCGTTGTCATAGAGTCCGATCGTGTGTACACAATTCCGACGTACAAAGTGCCACGCATGCTCGGAATCAAGCAGAAGAGCAGCACTGGCTATTGAACTTCATTTTTTTCGACTTGTTGTACATGTTGTACGTCACCGTGTTCTTGACGTTTGGAATTTTTCAACCAACTTTGTGTGACCGTGTGTAGCAAGAAAAGTTTGGGCCAACATCCATCAGTAAAAATCCATGGATTTTGTTGTTGGAATGTGCAATCGTGTGTACGAGGCATTAGGGTCCAAGAAGGAAACATTTTTCCAAAAGTTCATTGATCCAGGACCACAGCATCATATCAACATATGTTTTTACAAAATGGCCAATTCCTGCCCTTTCCTACAAGCATTATTTCACAAGAACATCACTAGGGGAACAGCCAGGAATGTGACCACCACATCCCATAATGGGACGTTGGCCACCAATCGACATTACATTTTTTTTCTACTATGATTAGTTGGTTGGTGAGAAACCCAATCCTAATCTACAAACAAAAGCCATTCTTTGAAAATAATGATATGTTAACAAATAGAAATGTCATGCAGATATGCATAGTTAATTAAAAACTTAGTAACAGATCACAGTTTCGAGTGTAGCACCCTGTACTCGGCTGAGCAGAGATTGGTGGTTAATTGCTTCTAGAACTAGATTAGGGGGATAAATCAGTGGGTTATAAACATTTATCTGACCTCAGTCAATACCTGGGAGGGGGTGGCCAGAAGGTGACTGGGGAGAAGATAAATGTTTGAGAAGGTTTGTTCAAAGCTCTCTCTGTCCTGGGCCTCTGGCCTAAGAGGCAGCTGTGATACTGAGGAGCTGTTTCTGCTAGGCCTCAGCATGTGCTAGGCTGAGAACCTGGAGCAACCTGGATTTAAATATATTTGCTGAAGGACACTACCTCAGCATACCTCCCAACTTTTTGAGATGGAAACGAGGGACACCTATTAACAAAAGTATGTAGGACACCCCCCCCCCCCCCGCCCCCTACAAAAAAAAAATAGTTAAACCCACAAGTGATTTTTTTTTTACCACTACTATTCCTTTATACTGGCTTTTAAAATTTACAAATGCAGTCATTTAGAATTTGGATGAAAGGTTTAGCACTGGGAAACACTTTTTGATATTCTGGCATTTTATATACAACTATATAAATCAGACCAAAATGAGAGACAAATAAGGAGGAAAGAGGGACAGAGGGACTTTGTTCCAAATCAAGGACAGTTGGGAGCTATGATTTAGAGAGCTGGGCAGTAGAAGAACCCCCTTTCACTGAAGAGTGTCTCATGGAAGCTGGTTGGCAACAGCTGTTCTTGGACATTGTGAGTAGGACCTTTTTGCCCAGGACTCGAGGTGTGCCTTTGCTTTGGGGGTTGATGCCAGATGTTGCTACAAAGACTATGACTGCTTTTACAGAGTCTTGGATGGATTAGCTATCCCCTCTACCTCCAGCAATATTTAAGGCTGCTGCAGATTTTTTCTGAGGTAGCACCCTGAAGTCTAGGTAGGGTTGCTCCTAAATTCACCTTGGCCAATTGTTAGGGATCAATTGCTTTCACCCCAAGTCTGTAATTGCTGCACTTCTCTATCTGTCCCTGGGTGGCCGGGGACCTGGTTACATTAGATAAGACAAGGGCGTTGCAAGGACAGATTAGGAGTATATGGGGATGGCCAATGGACAGGGTTTTTTTTAGCCTGTGTGGGAGAACCTATATATTTGGGTGGAGTCAGGTGATCAGGGTTCTGTGCCACCTGGATGGCTGTCTGGGTGGACGTGTGTTGTGCTGCCCAGGCTGCTAGGCTGGAGTTTGGGCCTATCCCAGGCACATCTGGCTGCTAGGCTGTCTGAGGGCCTATCCAGAAGCAAGGGAGCAGCGTAGGGTTGGGATTGCGGCTTGCAGTCCAACCAGAACTGATGGTTCTGCCAGCCGGAGAACCTGTTGTGGTCGGGGGTAGAGGGGAAGCTGTTGCCACTAAGAGACCATCCACCTTGTTACCAGGGACCACAGTGAGTAGCTGAAGCAAGCACCGGAGTAGTATTCTCACCAACCGGGTACGGTGAAGAACCGGGAAACTTCGGCAAGTGCCAAGCCAGGGACCCAGCCAGTGGGGTTAATGCTTGAGGAGTATCTGGGATGCCAACCAAGGCAGGGATCCAGCAGGGAAGCGGGGATGACGCTTGAGGAAGATACTAAAGTAAGAAGATTAGAAGAGCTCACGGGATTCAGGGGCAGTGAATCAGCAAGTCTAGTGAGAGAGACTGGGAGCTCAGTGGGCTGAGAATCTACAAGAAGTGACTGTATAAAAGTAAAGGAGTTTGTTACAATTTGTGTTAGGAACTGTTCTTAAACTATTGCCATAGGAGACAGCGCTCCCACACATGATGATGTGGTGCCTGGCTGGGTGCCTTTCCCTGCATGGCTGTCTACCTGTAGAGTCTCAGAGTCTGCCAATTGACATTGCAACTACCTAAGGGTGTCCTGGGCCTAAACCCTCTCTTCCACAGTTCTGTTCAAGAGAAAATAAATCTCTTTGCATTCAAGAAGTGTCTGGTGCCCATGAATCTACCTTACATCACACCCACTATGCCTTGCAACCCACTCTATACAGATAGATATCAGTTGTTCCTGGCTCTGGAGGTTCTCATTAAAATAAAGGAGGCCGGGGACCTTGCTACACTTAAGAATCTGTCCTGTACCTTCTGGCATTTTGAAGTATCCTGCTCCCTCATCCCTCTCTTCTGTTCAACTACTGCAATAAATCTATAAAAAGACACCCCCTAGACTGAGTCTGTGTTTGTCTGTGTGCTCTGGAACTGCTACCTTCAAGGATAAGTGCTACACAAGACTAAAAAACGTTTGTTCAAATTAGGTAAATGAACACAGAGAATGAGGATGGGGATGGTGACTATGTACTAAGTGCAGTAAATCATGGCAAGCAAAGAGGTTGCTTCAACCTGATAAAAGCTAATATTAAAACAACAAAAAATTAGCTCAGATCAATTCTTATAGCTTACCATACTGTGCACATTCAAGCCCTGATGATATTATACTTCTTTCCATTCATTTATATTTTTCGATAAGTTTCTACTTACATTTGAGAGATCGTAGTAGGCAGGGCCCAGAGTATTGTCCGCGGCAGGTGGACGTTGTCTGACAAGTGTGCCACTTGCAGTCTCTTCAAAACCAAAGGCTTGCCCCGGTGTAGGGATGGATGGGGCACCAGTGTTCAGCAGCTTTTTAGAATGGCTGTGAACTTTCTGTATGGAAAAAAAAATATGTATATTTAATAATTACACTTTGCAGTCCTGCGCCCTATCCCACCTAGACTTCAATTAAAGCTGAAGTTTAGTGATTTCACTTTTTTCATTAAGGACAGCACTTAATAATGAATGTCCTGTGTGCTGGTGACTATTATGCTGCTTGAAATCATTAGGGTTTAGGTGGCTACTGGCAGGCAGTGGGGAAGAGATACCATGCCTCCTCACCGCCTTTTTTAACCCCATTTTTGCCAACAAACGCACAGCAACCACGTACATTACCTTCCCTGGAAGTGTAAGAACCTCTGCCATTATTTTTCTCTTTAATCTCTTGAGCACTAGTCTGCATATACCTCTTCATTACCAGGCCATCTTTAATTTTTCAATGCTGTGATAATTTGATTGGCAATGATTCTATCATGCAATACTGTATCCAAAATAATGTTGTCCCATTTTTTGAGACAGATAGAGCTTTCTTTTGATGGCACTTACTATTGATTTTTTTTATTTTTTTATGTTTTATTACATAAAGGAATAAAAAAGACCAATTTGGGATTTCTTACATTTCTATACTTAAAAAAAATATTCCACAATCATTGGTGGTCAGTGGCATTTTAAACCCACACCTTAAAAAAAATGATCCCACATTCATTGGTGGTCAGTGGTGCTATAAGACCCCCCAACCTTCATCTTCTCTTCCGTCCTTCTGTGTTTACAAACATTTAACGCTCCCCTTCCTATTTTGTGAATGGGTTAAATGTTTCAAAAACACTATCAGCACTTACATTAATATGGCTTTGATTAGTTCACAAGGATCATGAAGTACAGAGCCACTCTGATTGGCTCTATAGATTGTGACTATGCTCAATGATACCCGTGTGTGTTTTCTGCTGCACCATTGATAATGAATGGCCACCTCTTCGCCACTTTTTTTACAATATGGTGGTATTGAGGTGGTTAAGCTAATTCAAAACCATGGTTTTATTACATGAGCAACCATTAGTGTGCAAAGTTTGAAGGTTTTGGGGAGGACTGTTAACAATAACAAATATAAAATATCAGGTGAGGGTTCATTTCAATGTGTATTTTTTTAAAACAAATAAAAATAAATAATAAAAGTAAAATCCTTGCTTCGATAAATGACCTAATTTGGTAGAAGAATATTGTTTTATACGGTGGATACTCACTAGTTTTTGACAATCCACTGCAACATATTTTGCTGCCACGTGTGTTGGTTGTGATACTGGCAGGCATTTCCATCATCCATAGTATTTACTTTGACCCAGGTCACAGCTTTCTTACCATCTGCAGCAAGGGAACTGGCACTCCCCCAAGAAATGTGACAGATAGCAGGAATGGGCTATGGTAGGGGCTTTCTGTAATTCAGCATCAGTTATAGTTAGAGGAATGACAGAATGCTGCTGCACTGCTGTGCTTTCATTTATATCTCTAATACTGTACAAGTCTAGGCAAAAATGCCAGTGGCATTCTGCATACAAGACTCAAATGAATCACCACGCGGCAAGTACATTTGCCAATACGCCAACTGAGGATACTGCCACCTTGTATTTTTGTTACTTGGCAGTTACACAGATGCTTGTTATAATTGATGACTTTTTTTTACCAGTTAAGCTGTGAAATGTTTTACAATAGAAAATAATTACAAAACGATTGTATCTAATAATAAAGTTATCATTCACACCTGTGTGTTTTATATGCATTTTAAGTGCAGTTCATTAGAAAAAGTCTTGCATGCTGCATCTATGATACACTTTTATTAGAGTTCAATGGTAACGTGCCTAAAACACAAGTAAAAGGAGCCTAAAACGCAATGTGCCAAAAATGCAGATATGAACTGGCCCTAATATGGCATTGTTTTGCTCTTACTGCTGCCCCTTTAGTGTCCAGTCACAGGCTGGGAGCAGGGACCAGAAGTAGTTGTCCCTGCAACTAGGCTGTGTGGTGTGCATAACAACCAAGCTGGCTGTGCTGTGTGGGAGGACTAATCCTTGGAAGATATAACAGCTCTCACATACACTATCTTACCAAAAGTATTGGGACGCCTGCCTTTACACGTACACGAACTTAATGGCATCCCGGTATTAGTCCATAGAGTTCAATATTGACTTGGCCCACCCTTTGCAGCTATAACAGCTTCAACTCATCTGGGAAGGCTGTCCACAAGGTTTAGGAGAGTGTCTATGGGAATGTTCGACTATTCTTCCAGAAGCACATTTGTGAGGTAAGGCACTGATGTTGGAGAGAAGGCCTGGCTCGCACTCTCTGCTCTAATTCATCCCAAAGATGTTCTATCGGGTTGAGGTCAGGACTCTGTGCAGGCCAATCAAGTTCCTCAACCCCAAACTTGCTCATCCAGGTCTTTATGGAGCTTGCTTTGTACACTGGTGCGCAGTCATGTTGGAACAGGAAGAGCAAACCCCAAACTGTTCCCACAAAGTTGGGAGCATGAAATTGTGCAAAATGTCTTGGTATGCTGAGGCCTTAAGATTTTCCCTCATTGGAACAAAGGGGCTAAGCCCAACCCCTGAAAAAACAACCCTACACCATAATTCCCTCTCCACCAAATGATTTGGACCAGTGCACAAAGCTAGGTCCATAAAGACATGGATGAGCGAGTTTGGGGTGGATGAACTTGACTGTCCTTACCTCAACCTGATAGAACACCTTTGGGATGAGAGTGGAGACTGTGAGCCAAGCCTTTTTGTCCACATCAGTGCCTGACCTCACAAATGTGCTTCTGGAAGAATGGTCAAACATTTCCATAGACACACTCCTAAACCTTGTGGACATCCTTCCCAGAAGAGTTAAAGCTGTTATAGCTGCAAAGGGTGGGCCAACACAATACTGAACCCTACAGACTAAGACTGGGATGCCATTAAAGTTCATGTGCATGTAAAGGCAGGGGTCCTAATACTTTGGTAATATAGTGTATACATTTCATCTGTGTATTTAAAGCTGAACTCCAGGTACATTTGATTTTTAGAACTTAGATTTAGCCAGTGTGGTTACCGCTAATGATTTCTATGTAATGTTCAGAAGGCTGATGGGGTTGCTCAAATTCTCATTGGTAGACAGTTCTACATATAGTCTGAGCTGTAATCCTCCAGGTGGCAATACGGCGACTTCCTATCTTTTACAATTAGTACAGGGCAGGGGCGGCCCGTCCATTAAGGGCGCATGGGCGCCACCTCCCCTTGCCATTGCCACCACCATCCCCTATTCATGCGTCTGGCCTCTTTCAGGATGCCGGACGCATGAATTACAGCGGCAAGGTTTTTTTAAGCACCTGATTAGAGCCAGAAGCTCTAATAGGCTTCAAAATAGTGTGGGCTGCGGACGCAGAGCAATTGCACTCAGAGCCCACCCAGGTGTGTTAGACTAGCGAATGAATATTTGCTATTCTAACACTGAATCGCCTCCCTGACAATCAGGAAGCGTGGGTGTGAGACGTGTTTTCCAATTGGCCGAAAGGAGAAGCATTCTGATTGGCCACCAAAGAGGAGGAAGGAGACCGAAGCCGCCGAGCAGGAGAAGGAGATGTGGAAAGAAGAAAGAAATGGCTGCACATCCAGAACTTCCGATTGCCTTTTATTTTGCTTCACAAAGATAACACCAGAAACACCAAACTGTGGTCACGTAGACGCGTTTCACACATACATCTTGTGCTTAATCATTACCGGAAGGACATGCTCGCTCGTGATGCCCGCGGAGGAGAGCCGGGGAAGCCGCCAGTGGTTGAAGAAAGTGCACCGACCGACTGACCGACCCGACCCCTGGTGGGCCCCCCAAAAAAATTACCACCAGCCACCACTGGTACAGGGGTTCACTCACTCAACACCTCCTCCATTAAAACGTATTGTATTCTTTTCATTGACTATAAGATGTTTTGTGATTGGACAAGGTGTTGAGGAGGGGCAGATAAACGTCATGCTCTACCCTTGCCCAATCACAGACCACTTTGTATTCAACCAAATGAATATAAGATGTTTTTTGAACAGAGGAGGTGCTGAGAAAGCAACCTGCTGTACTTACTGCAAGCCTAGTTTACACTTGAGTTTGAGGGGCCGTAAAGACACGCTATTACCGCCCCCTTCGGTTGCATGCCGCCCAATGAATGACTGCTGGTCCTCTGTAAATGTCATACTCAAGCCACTATTACAGCCAGCTCCCCGCTCTTCTCTTTCTTTCCTAACAGACATGGGAAGAGGAGCCTTTAGTCAAGTGGAATACATCTAGTGGCCTTCATACAGGAGTTCTGGGGGAGGTTTCTCACAGTTGTAAGATGAGCTTGGTGTCATTCCAGGAGAATGTGAGTACATTATGTGTCATTTTAGCTTTGTTTAATCACCTGACCTATGGAAGATTTATCCCCCTTCATGCCCAGGCCACTTTTTGCGACACGGCACTATGTTACTTTAACTGACAATTGCTCGGTCATGCAAGGCTGTACCCAAATAAAATTGATGTCACTTTTTGCCACAAATAGAGATTTCTTTGGTGGTATTTGACCACCTCTGCATTTTTTATTTTCTGCGCTAGTAACTAAAAAAGACTGTCAATTTTGAAATTTTGAAAAAAAAACAATATTCTTTTACTTTCTGCTATAAAACATATCCAATAAAAAAAAATGTAAAAAAATCTAATTTCTTCATAAATTTAGGTCAATATGTATTCTGCTACATGTTTTTGGTATAAAAAAAAAGATCCCAATAAGCGTATATTGATTGGTTTTGCGAAAGTTATAGCGTCTACAACCTATGGGATATATACTGGAATTTTTTTTATACTAGTAATGGCGGCAGTGACTTATAGCAGGACTGCGATATTGTGGCGGATGATCGGACACTAACTGACACTTTTGACACTTTTGCGGGAACCAGTGACACCAATACAGTGACCAGTGCTAAAAAATATGCACTGTCACTGTACTAATAACACTGTCTGGGAAGGGGTTAAATATCTAGCGTGATCAAAGGGTTAAATGTGTGCCTATTCAGTGTTTGTGTTTACTATGTGTGCTGCTTTTACTAGGAGAAGAGATGGATTTGAGTGCCTGCTTTGCATGAACACAGAATCCATCCCTTCCCCCCTGTCAGAACAGAACTCTGCCTTGTTTACATAGGCAGAGCTTTGTTCTGAGTCTCTGCCAGATGATCAGTGGGTGCTCCCCTGGTCTTTTTTTGTTTAGATTGTCCACAGTCCATGTTTTGGCAAATCAACAGATGGCTGCAAAGACCCTGATATAGTGAAGGCTGCAACACTGATTTGGAGATTTTTTTAGGCTGGGTGCGAGAGTGGGATTAAAGTGTTACTAAACCCACAACGGTAAAATCAGACTGTATATGCAGTAAAGCATGCTTGTTATACTCACTCTGGAACCTAAGGGGTTAATCCTCTGCATTGTGTAAAAATGCTGTTTGATCCTGTCTCCTCTGATCTTTTTTATCCTGGGAGAGTGCATGTGATCAGCACAGGGCCAATCAGCACTGTCCAGACAGAGGGTCAGGGGTCCTGCAGCCTCATGAGAGAATGAAAACTCCTCCTGCAAGCTTTAACTAGGCACTGATAGAAGTCACAAGACTGCTATATACTGCTGATAAGAAAAGGTATTTAGCAGTTTATATTTACTAAAATAATTGCATTCCCATGTTCTGTGTACTGTGGGAGACCAGCTATTGTGAATGCAGGGTCCTGGGTTTAGTAACACTTTAAAGGTGATCTGGTTGATAAAAAAAAAAAAAAAAAAAAATGTGATTTTTGTGATTGTGAATAAGCAGTGTGTAAACATCCAATGGAGATTGGTTGCATGGAAATTGATGATCCTGATTGTTTTGTCATTATGCTATTCAAAATTTAAAAAATTAACCATTCTGAGCCATTTAATTTCATTGTGAGGCAAATCACTTAAAGTGGTTGTAAACCCTTTACAACCACTTTTTACTACTGGCAAGCCTTTAATTAGGCTTACCTGTAGCTACACTGGATATCTCCTAAACCTGCACTGTTTAGGAGATATCCCTGTATTTGCATTTGCCGACGTCATCGGCACATGCGCACTTAAGCAAACTGAAGCAACGGCACGTATGTGCCGTTGCTTCAGTTAGACTGTGCCATTACTGGGAGTGATGTCATCGTGGCTCCGGCTAATCACAGCATGATACCCAAAGGTAACCCCCAGGAGCGATGTCGGCCGCCGGAGCGCTGAACGAGGACCACTTCAGGGGCTTTGATCTCAGGTAAGTAATTCATAATGAGCTATGCATACTAGCTCATTATGCCTTTGTCTTGCAGGTTTGGTTTTTTTTTTTAGGGTTTACAACCACTTTAAGTGGCCCACGCTGTTTAAAAGGCTGAGCACCCCTGTATTAGAGGTAACCACGCTGGTCCAGACTATTTTTTAAAAATCAGTTTTTCCTGGAGTTCAGCTTTAAGCTATTTGTATGGAGTCCAGTTCTAATCCAACAATTTATTTTCACACACGTAACAAAACTGGCAACAGTTGCCCAAGGGGTTTTATTTTATCTTCTTCTGAGCCAAAATTGCAGGAGCTGTGAAAGGTTGAACTTCATATCAGCCTATTTTCAGCCTCGTTAGACATGAAACTATCGGTTTTGGATGAACTGACCCTTTGACACTGTAAGTAAGGTGAACAATGTTCAATGCAAGTATAACAGGGTTCAGATAATGGTCTTTCTTGTGCAATCCTTTATAAAGGTCAACCTCATCCAACTTATACAATAAAGCCGTATTTACTTTTCCAGATTTTGAAGATATCTTCTTTCTTTCATCCATATCCAGCCCAACCTGCAGGTCATAAGCGCCAGGTCCAGGTAAAGAGGCTGTAGTCTCTCGAAAACGCTTCTCTTTGTTCTGAACAGTCTGTCCTCCTTTCACCTTTTCCTACAAAAAGATACCCAGGAATAATATTACTACACACACCAGCTGGAACAGCTGCATGAAGGCATCCAAATGAATCTAGAGATTTAATAGCAAGATGCAACCAAGCTTGTAATTGTTAAAATAAATTTGCTACCCAATATAATAATATGAAACACTTTGAAGAACTTGCTACTAGACTAATAGCCTCATTTGTAACTGTAATATCTACAATAAATGTAAATATACTTCCCAAGCAAATATTTTTTTTCTGCTTAAAAAAAAAAAAAAAAGCTATAACAGCACAGTTTAATAGCGCTGCGTATATCAATATGCAAAGTTGGACTTCTGAATTTTCTTGTAAAATGTTTTACGTTACCATCAAAGCAAGAAGTTTCTAAAACTAAAATGTAAGTTACGGAAGAAACAAAGTGCAATGATGATATGTAGCAGCCATCTTTGTTTCAGTTTTCTATAGCTAGACAAGTGAAAGGTGACAAGCTTCTATTTAACTATATACGTTATTACATTCTTTTTTGTCTTATTAAAAAGCCCCTGTGTTTATAGCACAGGATTTACAATGCATGTGCACATACAAACAATAGCACAATACATAATTATGGGCCAGAAATAATAAAAATATAATGAAGGTAAACATTTGTATTGTAAGATAATCAGATTTTCTAAATTAAATCTGGGGTAGTGTTGGGTGAAGGGTTCGGCCTGAGCATGAGTTCTGGCAGAACATCGGCTGCTCGCCCCGTTCGGGGAACACCTAAATTTGCAGGGCAATCGCCCCGCTGAATGCACTGCGCGCTGCACAGTGCATTATGCGTCCTGAATGGGCAAACCTTTGCGGACATCACCAGGGGGCCCCACCCTTACCTATATAAGAACTGTCAAATGGCAAGCCAGCCTTCAGCGATTTGTCTTGAAGGCGGGCGGATTGTTTTTTTGGGGGGGTTTCCAGTGTGGCGGGCATCGTGATTGATGATAGATTTACATCGGGGGACACTGTTTTTTCATTTTTTAATAAAGGAATTGTCAAAAACTGTCTCTGTGGTTTTAGTACTTTTTGACACTTTTTGGTGAATGGGTACCCCATACTCATTCACATAGGGGAGGGGCGGGGTCTTGGGGCTACCTTGTGAAAGGGGTCTTCTAGATTCCAATAAGCCCACGCCCGCAGACACCCAGGGTTGTGGGGAAGAGAACCTTGTCCCCAGCAACCACGAGTCAATTTAATGTGATTTGACTCATTTTATTTTCTTTAAAAATTACATTTTTGCTGCAGCATGTTCTATACATGCTACAGATGCGCGCACTATATTTAAAGGAAATTTTCATTTTTATTGTTGCACTTTAAACATCATTAAAATCACTGCTCCTGAAAAACTTTTGCTTTAAAAAAAAATGTTTGCATTTATACATGTCCCCCAGAGTAGTACTGAGACCCCCATACCCCTTTTATGGCCAATTACTTGCATATAAGCCTTCAAAATGGGCACTTTTGAATTCTCATGTTCGGCTCTCATAGACTTCAATAGAGTTTGCTGTTTGGGGCAGAACTTTTCCCCTGTTTGGGGGTTCTGTTGCAAACCAAACGGGGGGGTGTTCGGCCCATTTCTAATCTGGACATCCTACACCTACTTTTATTGGGGGTGGGTCAGAGGCAGGGCAGGGGGTGTGGATAATGGCAGCATTCAAAGCCATACCAAGTACTGGATTGGGCCAAAGTGTGCTAACAGTGGAAGGGGCTTATCGGGATATGGTTTAATAACACCTGAGCCTACATTGTTCTTGGTTAAGAGTGCGGGCCCAGGTGTGCACTGCAGGTCACCATCACAAGCAAGGGCAAGGTGACAAATAATTCACCCCCTTACCTCGGAAGTGTGCACAAGCTGAGAGGGGAGGGACTGGGAGGACCACATATCAGCATATGAAATCATCAATCCCCTGGACACAGCTGGGGAGAGACACCTCCCCTCCCTCCTCCTGCTCCAGGCCAGTCAAAGAAATGTTGCTAAAATGGATTACACTGCAGTCCCCAGAGTCAGGAATGTCATTATTAAAGCTGGAAATAATTAGAGGACGCATTCTTTTAATTGGGGATGAAATCTGGGACATTTTATTCCTGGGGACATCCCCCTAAAATTGGGTACTGTCTCCTGAAACTAGGGACGTCTGTTCACCCACTAGTATTGTCCACAAAAACCAGTTTGCTTGATGCAGTTTTAAACAAGTTCAAAAAGAAAAACATTTAAAAGTAGATAGGTTGCTATGAGCACAAAGAAATTATACCTTGAGACTCCATTCACAATTGTGCATTTTGTAGCTCGCAGCTCAAAAACACTCAACATCGAAAATGTCAATGTTTTTAATTGTGCCTGTTCACAACTAAGCGTAGTGTCGCTTGTAGCTCGAAAAAGTACATAAGCTTCTTTTGAGCTATAAACTTCAATTTTTTTTTGGGCACAATAGACTTCAATGGAAGCACTTTTCATTGGCTTAAAATAATGATGCCCGCAAAATGTGCAAAAATGTGCAAAATGTGCAAAAAAATTTGCACAAACGCTCAAAAAAAGTCTGCAAAATGTTCAAAGGAGCTCGACTTAAGTGTGAATACAGCATAGCACTCTTTCCATGGATGGACAATTGGGTGCTGCGCCCTTTTACCACTGATTAACTGGGCCTCGCTAAGGTTAAACAAACCCTACTCATAAGCTTGTTTAAGAAGCAAGTCCTTTCACGCTGACAGGATTAAATAAGTAACATTGCTGAAACCAGTAAGAGCAATGAACAAATTCTGCATTTTAGAGTTTTTTGTACTGAAATGGTGGGGACTAGAACTTAGCAAAATAGAAGACTGCTGCACCTAGGCAGGGAATACAATCTCATTGTGATTTTCTCACCAAGTAGCTGGTACAGACAGATACAGGCACCCTTTGCAAACTATCTATATCCTAGCATGGTAGTTATTTGATGTGTTTGCTGTCTATGAAATAAGTGTGGCACCCTCTATTGTGTGCTAGAAGTAATGTTAGTGTAGTTGTTAGTGTGGGAAAATTTTAGTCTGGCGCAGGGCCAAGCCTGAGCTAGAAATCTGGGTCAGGGTTTAATGACTCAGGGGCTGGATGACTCATCTGGCAGTTCTCTCTAGCACTTCCCTCTGATCTGGAGGTTTGTAGAAACTTCCAAAGCTAGAGGGTGGGAGTAAGGGGGACTACCATGCATATTTATGAGGCCTCAGCCGATCCTCAGCAATGGGTCGGCAGAGGGCAGAGCCTACCTCATAAATAGAAATAGCCCATGCCAGCAAGGGACAGTCGGGTGGAAGATGAAGTACTGAGAAGGCTGTCGGTGGCCCTTGAGGGTGCCCCCCTAGTCTGGGTGGTGACCTCGGGCCTGAGGCTTGGATGCTGAAAGATTCTCCCTAAAACACACAGGAGAAACCCTTCCTGGAGGCACAGGAGCAAGGAGAAAGAACAGCAGGAGCAGGTCGGCACGTCTGGGAGATCTCCTGAGAGTCAACCGGATGGACTGGTGAGTGTCAGTCTAGTGGACTGTGGGGAGAAGATAGCCTGGAGGGCTAGTGAAAGGGGCAGCTGCAGTTAGGTGGGTTGACAGTGCCTGGAAAGGTGGTACTGGGATCAATACCCACAGGAGGGATGCTAGCTGGACACCTAAATTCTGCTACACACCTAAGGGGCCTCGGGTTCCTGCCTGTAATGGGCCATTGCTTCATCTGACTGAGTGACTGTCAGGTATTGACAGTGTTCCAGCTAGGTTCTGCAAGCAAGTGTGTGCTGTGAATAGGAGAAGCTGTATATTGAGATTGTATATAGGAAAAGTTGTCCCTGAAGTATTGTTGAAGTCAAGTGAGTATCCCATAATTTCTCATCCCCATCCAAGTTATTAACCCTCAATAAACCACAAAAACAAAGTCATGGACTGTTCTTTGTCTCTGAAGTGCCTGTGAAAATTTGGTGTGTCTGGTTGTGAAAGGTGGGCGATCCCACTTGCGGCTCCTTAGGGGGTGTGCTACACAAGTGCTGTACATGCCCATTTATATATTTATAACATCCTCATTGGAAAGTATTTAAAAGGATATTCCAAGCTGGTTCACAGTAGGACTAAAGGCAAAGTGTTTTGTAATCCTTCTCCACTCTATCCAAAACTAAAAAAAAAGTTTATCTTTAGTTGTTCAGTTCCCATCAGAACACGGTGAAGGAAACCCTCTTTCTGTGCGCATTTCCCGCACTGCCTTCACACTGGACTTGTGATCTGCAGCGGGTGTTAACTTAACGACACCGCAATTGCAGGTGGCAAAGGCAGAGCGATTGCCTGCACTGGATCGCATGGTACATTAGTACCATCCAATCCAGTTGCTGTGCATTTTTTTAATTAGTGCATGCACTACTTTTAGTGTGGTGCAGTGCAATTTCAGCTCATTCAAATGAATGAGCTGAAATTGTCCACTGCACCCAGTTGCATGTGAATCGCACAGTTACACACAGTGCGTTCCTGGACAATTAATGGTGTGAACCGGCTCTAAGTAAAAAGCATAGTGCCTTGAAAAAGTATTCATGCCCCTTGAAATGTTCCACATTTTGTCATGTTACAACCAAAAACGTCAATGTATTTTATTGGGATTTTATGTGATAGACCAATACAAAGTGGCACATAATTGTGAAGTGGAAAGAAGAATGATTGGTTTTCAATTTTTTTTACAAATAAATAGGTGAAAAGTGTGGCGTGCATTTGTTTTCAGCCCCCCTGAGTCAAAACTTTGTAGAACCTCCTTTCACTGCAATTATAGCTGCAAGTCTTTTTGTGGATGTCTCTACCAGCTTTGCACATCTATAGAATGACATTTTTGCCCATTCTTCTTTGCAAAATAGCTCAAGCTCTGTCAGATTGGATGGAGAGCGTCTATGAACAGCAATTTTCTCGTCAAATTTGTTTATTATTTTTTAAATATAACAAAGATTGACAAATTGAGTACATATAAGTAAGATGGTACAATATTCAAATAGCAATAGAGCTAAACATATTGATTTATGAACAGGATGAGTATATAATAATGTAAAAATGTAACGAGTAGAGCAACAAATAAACCAATAGTGTATTACATCGAAAGCATTATAAAATTCTATTCTATTCTATTGGTTCATTTGCAAGAGCAGTAATAAGGAGATCAATCTAATAGGTATATATCAAAAACAGAGGAGATAATCTGTTTATAAGTACCACAAAATAAGAAAAGAAAGGTAGAAAACAAAAAATAGGAGTAGATAGGGGGGGTTACAAGTGGTGATGCGATCCCAAATGAATAGAAAGTATAGTCAAGGCAAATAGAGTAAAATTACCAAGGCAATAATAGAGTGTCATCAAAGTCCGGAGGTAAAAAATGCTTAACTTTTAAAAGAAAGTCAGAGTTTCTCAAATTGACCGATTCAGTCTCTTTCGATTGCTTCCATTTTAGCATGAATAAGAGCTTTATTAGTTCTGTGTATGGTTTCAGCTAGAATTAAATATTTTGTTTTCCATGCCTTAGCAATGGTTTGTTTTGCAGCGGTTAGGAGCTGTAAAAGAAGGCAAAATTGATTTTGTGCGATCCCATCAGGTTTCAGGTTTAATAGGGCTGTAGCAGGATTGGACTGTATAGCTGTATCAAAGATTTCGGAGGCTCAGTCAAAAACTGCCTTCCAGAATTTTTGGGCAATTGGGAAATCCCACCAAATATGAAGTTGAGTGCCAGACTGTGAGCAGCCAGGAAAACATGCTCCAGGGTAATCAGAAGCATTTTTCGATATTCTAGCGGGGACCAAATACCAACAGGTTAGCACCTTAAAGTTAGTTTCCACAGCAACAACATTAGAAGAAGCATACTTAGTTGCGGACCATATGCTAGGCAATTCAGTAGCATTAAATGAGCGATTAAGGTCTAGTTCCCATTTGGAGACATATGAGGGGGGACCAGCGTTAGTACTAGCTAAAATTTGCTTATAGAGAAACAAATCAAGTCCTCTAGCATGAGAGTCAGAAATACATATGCGTTCAAAATGTGACATCTGGGATAGTTGGGAGTTGGAATTGAGATAAGGTTGGAAAAAAAAATGTGATTTTCAAATATCGGAACAGTTCCGATTGAGGAAGTTCAAATGTATCACACAAAGTAGTAAAAGAATTTATGGAGGAGGCAGATACAAATTATATAAATGGGATAAATTATCTGTATTCCATGCTTTGAAATAATTAGGAGTGATCCAGGCAGGGGAAAAAGTGGGGTTTTTAACAAAAGAAAGGAAAATGAGGAGATTGAAGGCCAAGAGAAGTTTTGAATCTGTCCCAGATGGATAAAGAATATTTTGCGATAGGATTGCGAATAAAAGAACGATCAGTTGGTCTTAACCATAACATGTTAGATACTAAAATAGGGTCACAGTCAATAGACAATTGTTACTCATAAAGGAATTTCTTTGATTGCGTGGCATCATCAGGAAAGGTTCCACCCGCTGATGACACGGTCTGACATTTGGCGTGCAGTACTGATGTCCACCAGCAGGTGTCTCCTGGCAGATCGGAACTGTCAGGGGAGCTTTCCCCTGCTGATCGTATTATGTGACCTTTGGGCCGCAGTACTGGCGTCCACCAGCGGGTGGTTCCTGGCAGTGTGAAGCTGACATCATCTCCTGCGACCAGGTGTCACCTGAGCCTGAGTGCAGAAGATATGTATAAATACCCGGCAAGCACACACACACACACCTTGCCTTGGTATCGTCCTTGTGCCCTGACTGCATCTGAACCTGTATCTGAACCTGATCCTGATCCTTTCTGTATACCTGAACCCTGCACCTGTACCTTGTCCCACCTGTGATCCAGTTACCCTTACCCTTGCAGCCTGATCCATCCCTCCTCTCCTTGTCCTGTTTGTTCCCTGTCCCCTTCTGCTGACCTCCCGGTGATGACTCTGGCCTGGCTACGTTTATGATTCTGGTATTCCCCCATTATTGTATATACTTGCCTGATTATTATTATTTGTGGGTCTCTGTTTGGTATTGGTTGTTGTGCACTGTGTGATATTGGAGGTGGTTGTATTTATATATTTTCACTTATCTTTAATAAATCATAATATTTTCACCTTACATGCGTTTTGTTCCTCTGTTGCTGCCCACCCAGTTCTGGTCACACCTGATACGAGACAGGTATTTTGGTAAATGTGCAAGGTGTGCAGCATGATAGTAAGCAGAATTATTTGGGAGACCTAAACCTCTGCAGCAATGTGGGAGACAGAGAGTGGATTTAGAGGTTTGAGGTTTTGTTTTACCCCAGATAAAGGAGATAATTCTGCGCTGTATAAGCCGTACAAAATTAGGTGGAACTGGGATTGACAAGACTCTAAAAAGATATAAAACTTGGGCAATATAGCCATTTTAATTACATTAACTTTGCCTAACCAGGATAGAGGGATAGAGGACCATTGTGATAATAATTCAGTAACCTGGTTTAGTAATGGAGGAAAGTTATCTTAGTAAAAGTCAGTTATCTTAGGAGTGAGTTGTATTCCTAGGTATGGAAGTCTGAGGTGTCCAAGAGAAGGGAAGTGAATCTTTAGCAAGCTGCAGGTCTGAAGGAGGCAAGGAAATGTTGAGTACAGTCGATCTTTGATAGTTAACTGTTAAACCAAAAATGTAGATGCAAAACGGTTTAGGACAGAGAGGACATTAGGTGCTGTGATATGGGGAGATGACATGAAGAGAAAGATGTCATCTGCAAAAAGACATACTTTATGATGACATCCAGCTAATTGATACCTTTTATGTTTGGATCAGATCTAATTAAATGGGCCAAGGGTTCAATGAGGAATGCAAATAGGAGGGGGAGAGAGGGGGGACAGAGGACATCCTTGACGGGTGCCTCTTCCAATAGGAAACGGGTCTGATTTAAAATCAGCATATCTGATAAATGCTTTCGGCTTGTTGTATAAGGAAGAAATCCACTTCAAAAAATGTGGCCCAAACCCCCATTTTTGAAGAATATATTGTAAGTATGGCCATGAGACAGTGTCGAATGCTTTTCTTATATCGATCAATAAAAAACATGCAGGTAGACTTCTGGATTTAGCGACATGGGCAAGTAAAGAAGCTCTACAAATATTATCACTAGCTTGGCACGAGGGGAGAAACACAACTTGATCTCGATGAACAAGTTTGCCTATTACTTGATTTAAGTGGGTCGCAAGTATTTTAGATAAAAGTTTCATGTCAATATTAAGAAACGAAATAAGACGGTAATTTCTCCAAGAGGTTGTATCAGATTTAGATTTGGGAAGCATGGAAATTATGTGAACAGCAATTTTCAAGTCTTGCCACAGATTCTCAATTGGATTTACGGTAGGTCTGGACTTTGACTGGGCCATTCTAACACATGAATATGCTTTGATCTAAACCATTCCATTGTAGCTCTGGCTGTATGTTTAAGGTCATTGTCCTGCTGGAAGGTGAGCCTCCGTCCCATTCTCAAGTCTTTTGCAGACTAACAGGTTTTCTTCTAAGATTGCCCTTTATTTGGCTCCATCCATCTTCCCATCACCTCTGACCAGCTTCCCTGTTTCCACTGAAGAAAAGCATCCCCCACAACATGATGCTGCCACCACCATGTTTTACGGTGGAGATGGTGTGTTGTTCAGGGTGATGTGAAGTGTTAGTTTTCACCACACATAGCGTTTTGCTTTTAGGCCAAAAAGTTCAATTTTGGTCTCATCTGACCAGAGCACCTTCTTCCACATGTTTGCTGTGTCCCCCACATGGCTTCTCACAAACTGCAAATGGATTTCTTATGGCTTTTTTCAACAATGACTTTCTTCTTGTCACTCTTCCATAAAGGCCAGATTTGTGGAGTGCACAACTAATAGTTGTCCTGTGGACAGATTCTCCCACCTGAGATGTGGATCTCTGCAGCTCCTCCAGAGGTATCATGGGCCTCTTGGCTGCTTCTCTGATGAATGCTGTCCTTGCCTGGCCAGTCAGTTTAGGTGGACAGCCATGTCTTGATAGGCTTGCAGTTGTGCCATACGCTTTTTATTTTCGGATGATGGATTGAACAGTGTTCTGGGAGATGTTCAAAGCTTGGGATATTTTTTATAACCTAACCCTGCTTTAAACATCTCCAAAACTTTATCCCTGACCTGTCTGGTGTGTTCCTTGGTCTTCATAATGCTGTATGTTCACTAAGGTTCTCTAACAAACCTCTGAGGGCTTTGAAGAACAGCTGTATTGATATTGAGATTAAATTACACACAGGTGCACTCTTTTTACTAATTAGGTGACTTCTGAGGGCAATTGGTTCCACTAGATTTTAGTTAGGGGTATCAGAGTAAAGGGGGCAAAATACAAATGCATGCCACACTTTTCACATATTTATTTGTAAAAAAAAAAATTGAAAACCAGTTATCATTTTTCTTCAACTTCAAAAAATTATGTGCCACTTTGGGGGTTATTTACAAAAGGCAAATCCACATTGCACTACAAGTGCAAACTACAAGTGCAAAGTGCACTTGAAATTGCACTGAAAGTGCACTTGGAAGTGCAGTCGCTGTAAATCTGAGGGGTAGATTTGAAATGAGTGGAAGCTCTGCTGATTTTATTATCCAATCATGTGCAAGCTAACATGCTGTTTTTTATTTGCATTGTCCCCCTCGGATCTACAGCGACTGCACTTCCAATTGCACTTTCAGTGCAATTTCAAGTGCGCTTTGCACTTGCAGTTTGCACTTGTAGTGCAAAGTGAAGTTGCCTTTAGTAAATAACCCCCTTTGTGTTGGTCTATCACATAAAATTCCAATAAAATACATTTACTATTTCAAGGCACTGTAACTAGGCAAATTAATAGAGCTACACATTTCTATGTGGGCAAAATAAAAAAAGCATGGTTTGTCTCCCTAACAATGTTTTTAAGTACCAACAATTAGGTGTTGACCATTTCAGAAATGAGCTTCTAGCTTCCTGAAGACAAGTGATAATGCTGCCTCTGCTACACCACATCCTAAGCAGTATTTTTAGGCCTGCCTGAGTAAGGCTGGCCATACATTATACAATCTTCTTGTACAATTTTCCTTTAGATTTATCAAAACCATATAATATGAGGTCAAACCTAAACACTTTCAATTTGTATGCAATCAGGCAGGCCCTTGCACTACATAGTTGAAGGTAAATCTAAAGGAAATTGAACAAGAAAATTGTGTAATGTAGGGCCAGCTTTACCCTCTTGTAGGCTACAAAACACATCTGCTTTAGGCTCACAATACGCATTACAATCTGAGCATACAATCTCTGTACAATTAACTTCACATTTACCAAAACGTTGTCATATGAGGACCTATAGGGGTTGACTTACTAAAGGAAAATAGACTGCGCACCTTGAAAAGTGCAGTTGCCCTTCAGCTTAGTAAATGAGCAGAAGCTCTGCTTACTTCCATCATCCAATTATGTGTTTTGTTTTTAATTTTCCTTGCACATAATACAGTATTCTTTGCTAAGTGAAGCTTTACCTCACTTATTAAGCTTTGAAGCAACTGCACTTTGCAAAGTGCTCAGTCTATTTGCCTTTAGTAAATCAACCCCATAGTATCTAAGCCAGGGGTCTTCAAACTGCGGCCCTCCAGTTGTTCAGGAACTTCGATTCCCATCATGCCTAGTCATGTCTGTGAATGTCAGAGTTTTACAATGCCTCATGGGAAGTGTAGTTCTGCAACAGCTGGAGGGCCGTAGTTTGAGGATCCCTGATCTAAGCTATCCAATCAATCCAGATCACATAACACTGACCCTTATACTACATACTTGCTTGTAGATGTAAAGGAGATTGTACAATCAGATTGTAACATGTATGGTAAACCTAATGGAGATAAGCCAAGGAGAAGGTGTTCTGTAGTCCAGCAGAAGAGAGCTCAGGCAGAGGTACTATGTTGTCAGCTCAAACAGGAAATTATGATAAGATTAGCAGGTATTTTTCTGTACTTGTAGTGTTTTAAAGGGATAAAACATGTGGAAAGGAGCATGTATTGCAGGGATGTACTGAATATGTTCACTTTTAAGAGCTTATCAGAGGAACAAATAATTAACATATTTTAGTGCTCTAAGCATTTTTCTAAGCCATAGTAAACGTTTTGCCTAGTGACCCCTTTAGATCCCTGGTGCCCAACCTGCAGCCCTTTGGTATATGATGTGTGGCCCTTGGACCTCAGCAGTTTGTGTTGCTGACTACAGTAATAGCAAGCACTGATCTCTACAAGTCTCCTGTAACATGCTCCCTTTTTCATATTGTCTTCTGTAGCATATCCTAGCCAAAAATGTAGCATGTCCACACTCTCTGACCCTCACTTCCTCTACTAGGTCTGCAGACCCTTACAGTCCTCTCAAGAATGACATATGTTGAACATTATGTGTGGCCCATTGGTAAGTTCAGGGGTCACATTTGAGACCCCCTTTAGTTCATAACCTGACAACCTCTGCCTCAGATACTACAAAGAAGATCTGGAAAGCCACTAATGTGGTGGTAAAAACCCTTCACTATGCACCCCCCCCCCCAGCCCCCCTAATACTTACCTGAGCCTGATCCTGAACCAGTCATGTGCATGAGAGCAACTGCTGTCCTGGGCTCTCTGCCTCCTCATTGGTTCAGAGACAGGAGAGTGGGAGCTATTGGCTTCCGCTGCTGTAAATCACAGTCAGTGAGGGGAAAGTGTGGGGCGGGGCTCAGAAGCAAGCTTGCTATGGGGGCACTCAGCAGGGGGAGGAACCAGAAGCACCGACAGGGACCCGAGAAGAGGAGGCTCGAGCTGCCCTGTGCAATACCATTGCACAGTGCAGGTAAGTATGACATGTTCATTTTTTTTTTTTTTTTATTTGAGCCTTTATTATCACTACATGGCCAGTTTCACATTTGTTTGGTGCATGCTAATGTATGTTAAAGCACATTTTGTAGAGCGTTAACATGCAATGTGTGAAAATGGCCCATTCATTTTGAATGGGCTGCCAAAGCACCTCAGCACACAATTCACACCTGACCTTTTTTAGAAACACACTACGGGGCAATGCATGGTAGTGCAACACTATGGGGGTTATTTACGAAAGGCAAATCCACTTTGCACTACAAGTGCAAACTACAAGTGCAAAGTGCACTTGAAATTGCACTGAAAGTGGACTTGGAAGTGCAGTCGCTGTAAATCTGAGCGATAGATCTGAAATGAGGGGAAGCTCTGCGGATTTTATTATCCAATCATGTGCAAGCTAAAATGTTGTTTTTTATCTTCCTTGCATGTCCCCCTCGGATCTACAGCGACTGCACTCCCAAGTGTACTTTCAGTGCAATTTCAAGTGCACTTTGCACTTGTAGTTTACACTTGTAATGCAAAGTGGATTTGCCTTTAGTAAATAACCCCCTATGTGTTGCTGTACGCTGCCAGGCATGTGCATCACTTGTGTATGTAAGTGCTCTTCAGAAATAATGCCACCCCAACACACTAACACGCACATGGTGCAGAACCATTAATTGCACGAATGTGCGCATCACCGCAACACAAAGGCGTTAAGTCTGCCTGAAAAAAACAAAAGTCTGATTTTGCGGCTGCGGCACAATAAATCAGCATAAATTGGGAGTCAATAACTCCCATTGGTGAAAAATTAACTTAATTAAGTAGCAGCTTCCTGTTAGATCCTATAAGCACAATTCACTACAATATAGCAATCATTATTTTCCATAATGACTGCTATTTTCAGCAATGAGAAACAATGACGTTATGGCAAAAAAAAAAAAAAACACTTGCGCTATATCCTAGTTTTAGAGGTTAAAAAAATGAAAGTTATTACCATACTTTTTAACACCGACAATTTTTCTTTAATCCAGATTTCATTAATCAGCCCCAATGTGCTATCACTATTTTACAGATTAAGTAAAAGCTAGTTATGGTTTCAGGAAATAACAGTTTTTTGGATGACATTTTCAGTCCATTAAGGAAAGTGTTATTGTGTAAAAAATGACAACTTCCAAAGCAATTAGAATGAAATTAGCAGGAGCAGATGGTTTACAAGCAGTGCTCCAGCTCTCAGAAGGCTTTAACAGGCAGGAGGCCTATGACACACACTTGTGCTCCCATTGTATTCCTGCTTCGCATTTATATCTGTCCTCATTTGAATAATGTCTCTTTCATTATTAATTTCACCTTTAGATTGGATATTTCATAGTGTCCTGGTCCGGGAGCAACAGAGATAGTCTGTGGAACGTTGAAGACAAAATCCCGCTTTGACATTGACAGAAATGGGGCATATCCACCTATTTTTTACAGAGTAAAAATAAAAAAGCAAAAACATTGTTATAGGCAAATATCATTAAAATATTTCTATAATAAATACAGCTAACAATCATTCTCAATGGAAATTCACCTCCCCTCCCGCTTGTTTTTTTTCTTTTAACACCTTACCCTTTACGTGTTATGATGGCTTGTCTTCAATTCACAATCTCACCTGCACAGCAGATTCTTTTTTTTCTGGCTATGATCTGCTGTTTAGGTGTCATTGTCCACAGCGCTATCTTGGTCATCCTAATGCTATATACACATGATAGGATTTTCCGACAACAAAACTGTGAATTTTTTTCCTTCGGCTCAAACTTGTCTTGCATACATACGCTCACACAAATGTTGTTGTAAATTCCGAACGTCAAGAACACGGTGACGTACAACACGCACGACAAGCCGAGAAAAATGAAGTTCAATAGCCAGTGCGGCTCTTCTGCTTGATTCCGAGCATGCGTGGACTTTTGTGCGTCGGAATTGTGCACACACGATCGGAATTTCCAACAACAAGTCTTCTTGTCGGAAAATTTGAGATCCAGCTCTCAAACAGTTGTCAGAAATTTCGACAGAAAATGTCTGATGGAGCATACACACGGTCGGAATTTCCGACAAGTGCAGTGTATTGCTGTCTCCCAGGGGCACGCTGGATTATTTGTATCCTGAATATGCAGCGATGGGATTGCATTGAGCCTTCAGCATTGCTGATACTAAATCCAGGATCTAAGTGGTAAATCCGGTGTTGGCCCTCCTCCCTCTAATGGCTGCTCCCTTAATTAGGAATATTGTTTACATGCCCCTGCTGAGATATTTAGCTATATCTAATATACTTTCTTACTGCTGATTGAACTTTCTCATGCTACTGTGACTTGTATGATTTTGCATTCCAATTTAAGATAGAGAGACATATTCCCTTCTCTGTCTCATCTGTGAACCTTGGCCGTGTCCTGTGGAAGCCTAACGGTGAAACGCGTAGACATACAAGGGCTCATTGCACAATAATCATAGATACTATATGTTACAATTGTCATTGTTTTTTAGATATTGTATTTTTCAATAAATTTATATTTTTTATACTGCTATATCTTCTCCACTGTTTCTTAGCCTAAAAAGTCCGCCTCCCTGGTAATACTCAGTACTACCTTATTTTGTATCCTCAATGATTTATGGACGTGGCTTATTTTTGGTGCACTTTCCTCTTTATTTGTTCCGACAACAAGCTCACATCGAACATTTGTTGTCGGAAAATCCGACCGTGTGTAGGGCCCATTAGTGATTGTGAGCTGACTGCCTCTTCCAAGTTAAAGTGGAACTTTACCCATAACAAATTGCTAAAAAAATATGTTTTTTTTAGCAAGGAACACACATTCCACATTATTAATTAAGCTACCAAAATGAGTGTGTGCTGTAAATTGCCTCCAGCATTGTTCCTGTTTCTTCTTTCTGGAGGCTGCTATTTTGCTGAAGCCCAGAGCCCCTGAACAGCTGTAAATCATAAAGTGGAGCTAAACCCATCAATTTAACAGCTTCAAAAAACAGTTACATTCCTGGAATGCTGGGATTGTTAACTGTCACGTTTTCTTGTGTCTTCAACCAAACTGTCACACCATCAAATGCTGGTGTCATAACTGATCACATGTGCAGCACCATGGCAGATCAAATAGAAGCGACTTCCTTGGCTTTAAAGGATTAGAGGGTTTAATTCCGCGTTTAGGCTGTCAGCAGATTGGCCTCTACAAACTGCCTAAAAATTCCTAAAAGCAATTGGGCATGTGCAGAGCAAGGTGAGACAGTGTATTACTGGGTTTTAAACAGTATAGGCACTTATTTTAAATGTTTTACATAGCTATTCCAGCCTGAAGTGATCTAGCTGGACTTCATTTTCTGATTAAAGTTCCACTTTAAGGCCGCCTTCCCACAATTATGCTTGCCAGCTCTGCCCACAGTCGATGTGTGCCCCTACACATGCAGCCTGGTGAGATATGTAATGGGAATATCCCAGGAGGCTGCCAGAGAAGAGACATGTCTTACCTAAGCGAGAACAGCAGAAGAGGGCTGGGGAAAGGCTGGATAACATTTTTTTTTAAAGCAAACAGACAAAAAAATATATATATTCCGTGGTTTATATTAACCCTAAATCCATTTATTAGTATGTTGGTATCATGCCACACTATATACAGAACAGTTTTTTAAGCAAATATTTTTTTGAGAGTACGTTGCACAGTTTTTTAATTGGGGATCCTGCCAGTCACATGACTTCTTGTTCCAAACTAACAACACTAGGCCACAGCCTTGCATTTAGCAACAGCATTGTTAGCCTGCCATGTACATTTGGGCTCTTGGGCTCTTTCACATGGGAGGCCGGGAGACAGTAAAAGCAGACAGCCAAGCCATTTGCATTAGGAACCTACCCTAATGCAAATATTTGCACCTGTTTTCTTTGTGGCCGCGGCACTTTTAACTTAGGCTTCAGAGTTTGACAGACACCACCGCTTATCAAACTTGTTAACTGAGATCAATGGGGCCACACTGTAACCACAGGTCAAACACTTGACTCACAGTTGTGGTGTGGTCTCATAATGTAGAATTGCTGTTCAGCAATTAAAAAAAGTGCCCGTCAGCTGCTGGCATGCCACCCTGTGAAAAGTGATCCATTGCGGATCACTTTTCAGAGTAAGCACTGCCTCCTGTCTGAAAGAAGCCTTTCAGTTGGTTGTTAGGTCACATGACCCAAAGACCTTTTTCGTGTGCTCTCTGAAAGGGATAACAAGTCCTAGGCACCGCTAGGAGTGCCGAATCCGGAGGAAGCTCGTCCCAGCTTCTATGTTTGCTCGAAGTGAAAAAAGGTGTCCCTATGACCGCACATCTGACCATCCCTGAGATCAATAGTGAATGGCAACCTCAGCCTGGACTCAAGCCAGGCTACGCTCCTGCCCCTCAGAGCTTAATCATGGGTCAGATGTGCGGTCATAGGGACACCCTTTCTTCACTTCTTTAGGTCACGTGTCAGGTCTGCACATACCTCCTGCAGATCTGATCTGCAGCACAATGGCCAACTGAGGGACCATAAACAGCAGGTTGACAATGCTTCTGCTAATTGCAAAGCAATGGCTTAATGTAGTCAAGCTGCAACAGGAAGTGTCATTACCGGCAGGATCTCCAAGTAAGACACTTTGCAAGAAATTCACTCAAAATGATTTTCCCCAGCACAAAAACATTCCTAGACATTCTAAGGACAGTTTAGGCAGAGATGCTCAGTATAATAGAGGAAAGTCTGGTGAAAAGCAATGCAAATATGGGGAAACAGTATATTGATAGGGTACCATATCTGTACCAGGAGCTAAACATCAGCTGCTTTACTATGTTAGCAGTAAAATAATAATACAACAGAAAGGATATAGATGAAAGAAGTAGACCTAAAATGATTAATATTAATACAATTCTCTAACCCTGAAAACTGTTGGAACATACTTCTCCTCTCCATATATTAGGCAGGTAAAAATTAAAGAGGTGCACTCCACCTGAAACAGAACATTAAGACATGCATATAGGGAATGCAGCCTACAGCCTAAGCTGTTCATCCAGGTATTACTGTAGTACACCAGTCTGCCACATTCCCTTTAGTGGTCTAGGGACTTGTGTGTAATAAAGTGGAGATATTTCCAAACACACCCACTGCAGGCTCCTAAGGCTAGCCATACACATGTAGAATTCTCTCATTCAGCTCTATGGACCTAATAAAAAAAAATCAATCAATTCCCCCATCCATGCTTCATGGAAGGATTTTCCCAGCCAGCTATTGCAGTTTAAGAGCCTCTACTCCCGTAGCTTAAAGTATAACTAAAGGAAAAACTTTTTTTGTTTCAATCATTTTTATTGGTAATTTTTTCAACATTAACACAAAAGTGTAATACATTATGGAAAGCCCACTGTGGCCTAACATATTAAGGAACTGGGTGCATACAAGAAAAAGAAAGACAAAGTCAAACAGTCCAATAACTCTCGGGCCCATGGGTGGCTTCCCACTCATTGGTCGGTTAGTCAGGTTACTGAAGATATAAAATCCAAACAGTAGACCCTGAACCTGAGTATCATTTGCATCATCCCCAACAGGAGGAACTATTGCGTAATATAAAAAAATTAAGTGTGAAGAAATAATATGCACAGGACATCCTGTGCTTAACTTTGAACACACTGCTGCCTGTTCCCTTACTTGGACTCATGCGAGCCCTTCCACTTTATTTTTATTGACTAAGTCGTTCCGGACCAACAGTGGGTTAAAGGTTAATCCATCTTGTTGAAAGAATGGAGAAGGAAAGATGAGTGGGAGAAGAAAAAAAAACAGAGGGGGAGGGGGGAAGAATTAGGTAAGATAAGAGAAAAACCCATAAAGAAGGAGATGGGAAAAGACAGAAAGAAATCGGTAGTGTCTATATGCCAGGCTATGGCCTGCTATACAGGGTGCTAGTGTCTCTCCCTCCAGATCAGGTGGATTCTGACAGGTATTTTATCCATGGAGTCCATGTTTTCTCAAAGTGGGCTAGCTTGTCCCGGTGGATAGCCACCATATGTTCATTGATCATGATCCATGTCAATTTTGCCTTCAAAAGATCAAAGGGGGTTATGGGAGACCTCCAGGGTTTCGCTATGGATATCCTAGCTGCCGTAAAGATTATTGCAATTAGGCGTCTCACATATCGCGGTATCCCCCCCACCGGCTTCCCCAGAAGAGCCTGCTGTGGAGACTTTGTTAGGTTCACTTGGGTGAGGGAATAGATAAAATTGTATGTGCGGATCCAGAACCGCCCCAACTTTTCTACACGTCCATCATGTATGGAGGACGGTACAGTAATAAACAGGGAAAAGGTGCGCTACTTTACAGGCATACTACGGACATTCCCCAGGCACGATATTTAAGGGAATTTTTCATTTTTATTGTTTCACTTTAAGCATTATTAAAATCACTGCTCCCAAAAAAACAGCTCCTGGCCACAACTGCAAAAACACCTGGAGGAGGTCCCCTAGACTGCAGACACGAGTCTGACTGGAACTAGATACCATCGCAGATTCGCCTCAATCAGGGAGGTATTAATGTAAGATTTAGAATTGAATTAGGCCAGTTTCCCCCATTCCGCTGCTTCTAACTCTTCCCCTAGATCCTGTTTACAACGTACCATGTAAGGTAATTTAGTGGATCCTTCATATAGCATTGCATATATCACAGATATGTGGCCCGTGTGTTTATTCACTGAGCTACACAAATATTCCATGGGGGTTGAGGAGGTTAAGTCACCAGTACGTTTCAGATAGTTCAGGAAGTGCATAATTCAGGAGTATCGAAACTGTTCCCTTATGGGGAGGAGGTATTTTTCCTGTAAAGTGCTTCTGGACAGTAATCCTCTATGGTTGCAGAAATCCGCGAGACGGAGGAAGCCTTTGTTTGTTCACCACTCAAAAGCGGAGGGACTGAGACCCAGGGGAAACATTGGATTGTCCAACAAAGGGGCCATAGGGGTATGGGGGGATTTGAATCTATGTCTTTTGGTCAGTCTGTCTCATAACCCCAGAAAAAAAGACATCAGGCACAATATGCCCAGTCTGTCTTTGGCTGTTATCCACATCAGATGACTTATTGGAGTTGAGGGAAGGTGAGAAGGTTCCAAATGTAACCATACTGGGTTGGCTCGCTTGGAATGAAAGTCTGGGACCCACAGGCCCTCACTCAGTTTGGGGGTAAATAGTGTGCGTCTGTTCACTCTTGGTCTCTTGTCCCCCCAAATAAATTTCAGGACCTTCTGCTGAAAGGAGCGCAGATTAGGCATATTAATCATTATCAGTAGGGTACGGAAGAGGTATAAGATTCTAGGTAGAATAATCATTTTACTGCGCTCAGCCTACCAAACCATGATTGGGGGCTAGATGTCCATCTGTAGAGGTCTTCTTGGACTTTCTTATATAGAGGAGGATAGTTTTTGTGATATAAAGATTCAATGGAGGGGGTGAGATGTATGCCCAAGTAAGGGAGTGCGGTCTTCTGCCACTTGAAGGAAAAATTTTGTTGGAGAGAGATTACTGTGCTGTCTTCTAAAGTTAAATTAAGTGCCTGGGACTTGGAATGATTTACCCTCAGTCCGGAAACTATGGTAAATTACGCCAACTCCCAATACAGATTGGGAATGAAGGTGATTGGGGACGAAAGAAGCCTTAATATGTCATCGGCGAACAGAGTACATTTGTGCACCTTGTCCCCACAAGGAATCCCCTGGATATCCATATTTAATGGCCAATGACACCCCTGCCACTAAACTCCTGCAAATGCCTATGTGTGCATGGACACATAGACTAACATAGAGGGCGTTTAGGGACAGAAACAAAAGTCAAACGCCTGTAAAATGGGTGTTTGACAGCTGCAGTGTGCATGAGGCCTAAGGTCTGTAGTTCTGAAAGTGTGGGGATTGGGGACAGCACTGAGTATTTTGATTTTGTTGACTCACAAAGGTGACTGAAAAAAGAGATACCATGTTGCATCTGTTCTAAGTAGATCTGTGTACTTTGAATATGGTTACACATATAATACACATGGAAAAGAACTGTGACATATTCATATACAGGAGTATGAGCTCTTCTGTGTTTCTTTGTTATTTATAAAAATGGGATTTAAAGTAGAACTATAGGCAAAACGTTTCTCATTTTGGATAGAGCAAGGAACGGTTGTAACCCTTGTCAGATTTTTTTTTTTGGCCATCTGTGTCCCATTGCAAAGAGTTCCCTTCACTTCCTGCTCCATAAGCAAACATGAAGTGAGAGGAAATCCACACATATTAAGGTGAATTCCTTGGGGACCTCCAGGTCACCGAAACTAGTGTCCCCATTGGAAGATTTCCCGTCTATTACTTTTCTAGGGACAACCCAAAATTTGGGATTTTTTTTTACTTTCACTTTCAATGATATAGGTAAACAGGACAAATAGAGAGGGCGAATGTTCATAACGGGAGCACAGGTGGCAATAAAAACTGACAAGTGTTCTAATCCCTCTCCACTCTATCCAAAACTTAAAAAAAGGTTTTACCTTTAGTTATACTTTACCTACTTGCTGACCACCCTATAGCACTTTCACTGCTACAGGGGGGTCGCTGTGTGCAGTAGCGCGTATATATGTGATCCCGCACTTCCGGGTAGGGGACGCGAATGTGTGCCACTGGTGGCTTGCTCCCACTGTGATTACACACAGCGGGCCATGATCAGTGGGTACTGCAGACTCGATGTCCGCCGGCACCTGCCAATCATCAGCCACAGAGGGAGAACTGCAATCTGCCTATGTAAACAAGGCAGAATGCCATTCTGATAGGAGGGAAGGCATGGATCCTGTGTCTCTGCAAAGCAGGGACTAGGATCCATGTCTTCCCCTAGTAAAAGCACCTCCCACAGTTTAGAAAAACACTGGTCAGGCACACAGTTAAAGTGACTGTAAAGGCAGAAGGTTTTTTTATCTTAATGCATTCTATGGCCCTTCTTTGTGCAGCAGCCTCCCTCAGCCCCTCTAATACTTACCTGAACCCCCATCTAGATCCAGCGATGTTGTAGGAGTATCTTAGCTGCCCGGGATTCCCCTCCTCATTGGCCTGAGACAGCAGCGCGGCACCATTGGCTCCCGCTGCTGTCAACGTTAGTCAGCAACTGAGGAAAGAAAGGGTGCGGGTCAGGGGTGGGCCGCGGCTCTGTGTCTGAATGGAACAGGAAGCTGTGGCTTTGCTCAGGTGCCCCCATAGCAAGCTGCTAGCTGTGGGGTCACTCAACACGAGGGAGAGGCCAGCAGCACCAAAGAGGGTGAGAAGTGACAGCGCATAGTTTTAGCACTGATCATTGTATTAGTGTCACTGCATCCCAAAAAGTGTCAGTTAGTGTCAGAATGTCTGCCGCAATATCGCAGTCCTGCTATAAGCCACTGATCACTGTTATTACTAGTAAAAAATAAAAATTAAAAAAAATCCCATAGTTTCTACACGCTATAATTTTTGCACAAACCAATCAATATATACTTATTGGGATTTTTTTTACCAAAAGTATGTAGCAGAATACATATTGGCCTAAATTGATGAAGAAATTTGATTTTTTCAATATTTTTATTGAATATGTTTTATAGCAGAAAGTAAAAAATGTTTGTATTTTTTTTTTTACAAAATTTTCGGTCTTTTATTATTATTATTATTTATTATTAAATGTATTATTTGTTTATAGTGCAAAAATGTAAAAACGCAGAGGTGATCAAATATCACCAAAAGAAAGCTCTATTTGAGGAAAAAAAAAGGACATCAATTTTATATGCATACAGTGCCGCACGACCGCACAATTGTCAATTAAAGTAACGCAGTGCTGTACCACAAAAAAAGGCCTGTTCAGGAAGGGGTGTTATGTGAAGCCACATGCAGGTAGCCTATTCAGATCAATGACAGACAGAAAGCTGCATGGATCTTCAAGCACATACCCAACTGTACATCAA
Source organism: Aquarana catesbeiana (assembly GCF_042186555.1). Lineage (NCBI taxonomy): Eukaryota > Metazoa > Chordata > Amphibia > Anura > Ranidae > Aquarana > Aquarana catesbeiana. The sequence goes on from NC_133324.1 coordinate 649,406,541, forward strand.
TGCAGAACTGATGCAGGGATCAAAACAGATAGGTGAAGATGGCCCTTCATACAGATGTACAGATCAGTATGCTTATGTGAATGAGACCTTAGGCCCAAACAACTATCCCTTTAGGATGCAGAGACAAAGATGATCTCTGTATAGCCATCAGCCACACATTTTTTTCCATCATCAACAGAAATACAGTCAGCTAATTACATTTTTTTACACATTGTCACAATATTCTATGAAAAATTAGGCATAATAAAACAAGAACTATCCCCCCCTGTCACGTTCGGCGGGCAGTACCACTAGGGTTGCCACTTTTCTTCAAGCCGAACCCAAATTCTTTAGTGGCCTGGGACACCTTTGGGTTTTCCATGGAGAGTAGTAATGCGGTGGTGTGCATAATGTGCCAGAGCGAACAGTGGGTGTGGCTAAATTGCTCTTGATGACATCGCCCTGCCCCCCATTGATGCCGAACCTGCCCTATAACTGCCCCCATAAAGCCGCCCACAGCTCCCAGACGGCAACAGATTTGTGTGTAACTATCTTGGTTACTGGGGAAGCCACAGTCCGGTCTAAATAATGTGTCCGGGTTTCAGTCTGCCTGAAACCTGGACACATGATTCAAAACCTGGACTGTCTGGGTGAATCCACCCAATGAACACAACCCACTGAAGTGCATTTAGCCAGCAACCACATGCAATGCACAAAGCTCGATCATGCGGCCTTTTAGGGGTTAAAACAGGTAGAGATGGAGGTGATATAACACCTCCTCACTGCCTATCAAATGTGAATTGCTCTTCAGAGGATTACTGTATGTGTACACGAGCCCTTAATGTGTTTGTGCAACAGATTTTAGTCTAATTTAATCAAGATTGCTTACTGTAAAATGCCCCTCATTGATATTCATTTATAAAACTGATTTATTTATTTTTTTAGTCCGTGAATATTTGAAATATTTATGCTGTGGCCATTGTACTGGAAAGTTTAGAGACCTCTGCTTTAATGGATCATTAAAAAATGGAGGCTGCCATTGCTGAACTCTCCTGAAAATTTGCCTGGCTTTAAATAACCACAGAAGTGTATGGTGTGACTTTTCTCTTAGATTGCTGTGTAATTGTTCCAGGTCTACAACAGAGAGGCATCAAACCCAGACACAGTCATGAAAGGAGCCTTTTTAGAAGATCAGCAAAGATAACCCTCATATTTTCTGTGAAGTCTCCATATGCAGTAGCTGTAGCCCCCAACTAACCTGGCTTGTGGGTGTTGTTTGCAGACACGTCATATGTTCCTGGGCCCACATTTTCCTGAGTGCTGCCCAAAGAAACAGCAAGCGTTCGTGGTGCGCGGTCATACATGGTAGTCTGAATGTAGAAGACAATATTCCTGAGGAAAGAAAACCAATATTGATGAGCTCATGCTGTACCATACTATGTTCCTTATTAAGCATTATATTAAAAGTAACCTCTACTGGGAGAAAAACAGGGACTCATCCTCCACTTTAAATGTTGGTGGCAAGGCTCTCATACTGATCCTCTCATTCCAACACTTCCTAAACCACTGACCTGAAACCAGAATTCAGCTGTTGTAGTCTGATTTTCTGGCTGGCCCACATGTCCCCAGTCACTAAATGAGGAAACAATGAAGCCAATGGCCCAGCATGAAAGCCAGGCAACTAGTATTTTCCAAAGAGTGCACCTGTAATGGCTACCCACCTATTTCTCCCAAAAATGGCTCAAAACAGCTGTGCAGTGTTTCTGAACATGTAAATCTTGATAATACAAAAGTTACACATAGGCGTAACTATGTTTGAAGGCCCCCATTAGCAAAACCACTAATGGGTTCTCCTCTGTCTCTAATAGTGGCGGCCCATCCATTAGGGGCACCACTCCCCTAATTCATGCGTCTGGCCCCCAATTTACATGAAGGGGGCCGGAAGCATGGATTCCAATGTTTTGTTTTGTTTTTTGAAGCATGCGATTAGAGCCTGTGGCTAAATTGGCTTAAAAAAAACGTGGGCTCAGGGCGCAGTGGTCTGTTCTCTGAGCCCACCCAGTTGTGTGACATTAGGGAATTAATATTCGTTAATGTCTTCCTGATTCTCCTCCCGGCCAATCAGGATGTGGTTCCTGAGACCCGATTGGCCAGGGAGTCTTTGGACGGGTCTCAGGACCCGCCTCCTGTTCGGCCGGGAGGAGAAGCAATGCCTGTGGGAAAAGACGGAGTGGACGAGCGGGAGCCAGCGCAGAGAGTCGGGGAGCAGTGTGAGTACCTACCAAGGCTGCCCCTTTTTGTTGCTGCTGTCATTTTGGATATGACACAGCCTGTTTTCTGGATTATGTAAAGGCAGTGGGATGTATTGTTTGCCGCCCCCCTCTCAAAAAAAAAATATACAGCACTAGTCACCACTGGTGTCTAATTTTCATTTCCAAGCTACCCAATGGCCAGAATCAAATTGTTTTTATAGCAGCATATAGCTGTCCCCAAACTATACACTGCATATAAACATTAATTATATCCAGATTATATAAAACACATGCTATTTCTACCTACATGACATCACAGTCCTTCCAGTGAGACCCAGGGCATGCAGGGCATATTTTGAAAGAGGACACCCCAGCACAGGGCAGGTGCGTTCCAAGGATTTCCTCCCTTTTGTTTCTGTTTTGCCTGTTTTTTTTGTTTGTTTGTTTTTTTGTTATTTTTTTCTTCATTATGGATTCCCCTAGTGCCAGTTCACACTGCAGCGACCTGAAAGTCAGCACGACTTTGACAGGCAATTTCGAGGCAACTTCAAGGCAACTTTGAGGCAACTTTAGGAAATTCCTGGGTAATCTTCCTGTAATGTCGGATCCAAAAATAAAGGGCAAAAAAGCTTAAAAAAAGAAAATGAATGCAGCCCCCACATTTAAGGCTTAAAGTGGATGTAAACCCAATGTCATCCTTTCTAAACTACTGCCATAGGGGTTATCTATAAGGATATACATGCCTCCTGCATGTATCTTTACCTGTCAAATGTCTCCCCTCTGTCTGTTATGAGACCCGAAAAACTACAGATTCTGGGGTGGGTCTGTTGTCTGGAGCTCGGTGGGTGGAGTCGTGATGTCAGTAGACTCCCCGCCCACCTCTACACTCCCCTTGTCAATATGCATTTTCTCCTGTGTATTTCTTACACTGAACTTCTGCTATGATCTCTAACATCCAGTGAAAAAACAGGAAAGTAACCACATGACTTCAGCATGATAAATCATGCTGAGGTGTGGAACAGCCAATCCTTGCAGAGCTGCTGAAGAAAGGAGTGGGAGGGAATTAAAAAATAATGCATGTCTCTTAGGCTAGTGCACGAGATGTAAATCACCTGTCACTCACAGCAAGGGGGAGGATTTGACAAAGTTTTTCTCTATTTGTCAAGATTTATCTCACTGAGCAATAAAAGAGGATTGCTCAGAGATGGATTAACTCCGTGTGGCAAGACTGGGCTCAAATGATAGGAAATCTTATACTCTACATTATGACATAAAAAAAAATTATTTGGGTTTACATTCACTTTAAACTGCAATATTTTAAGCGAACCATCACCAAGTAAAAGAACATTTTTGCACCTGGCTCCATCCCCTCTTCCCTCTCCCACAATTAGATTTTTAAAAAATGTGGTGTTTTTGATTTTTTCACACCTAGACGAGAATGACATTGTGCTCCCTGTAGCCTATTGCAGCACCAGATTCCACGCATGCACAGATTTGCCGCAGGGCTTAGGATCCCAGCAGAGATCCACAAACGAGTTGACTTTCCTGTACATGCGCAAAGATGCTGAAGAGAGATGTGGACCATGGATCTTGGTGTCTCTGCTAGGTTTTAAATGGTAGGTAGAGCCCTTCGCCACATCTGCACACATGCTTTATTTTTTGCTGCCAAGCAATGTAACTGTACAACGCTGGAATTCAAGTGGTTGTACCAGGATGATGGCTGCAGCAGGTGTGTGGGGGGATACTGACATATATACAGGTGTGTGGGGGGATACTGACATATATACAGGTGTGTGTGGAGGGGCACTGACATATCTACAGGTGTGTGGAGGGGTGGCTGACATATATACAGGTGTGTGGGGGGATACTGACATATATACAGGTGTGTGGGGGGATAATGACATATATACAGGTGTGTGGGGGGATACTGACATATATACAGGTGTGTGTGGGGAGCGCTGACATATATACAGGTGTGTGGGGGGGTGGCTGACATATATATACAGGTGTGTGCGTGGAGGGGCAATGACATATCTACAGGTGTGTGTGGGGGGGTGGCTGACATATATATAGGTGTGTGGGTGGCTGACATATATACAGGCGTGTGTGGGGGGGGATGCTGACATATATACAGGTGTGTGGGGGGTGCTGACATATATACAGGTGTGTGTGGAGGGGAGCTGACATATATACAGGTGTGGAGGGGTGGCTGACATATTTACAGGTGTGTGTGGGGGGGGCTCTGACATATATACAGGTGTGTGGGGGGGTGGCTGACATATATACAGGTGTGTGGGGGGCACTGACATATATACAGGTGTGTGTGTGGGTGGCTGACATATATACAGGTGTGTGTTTGTGGGGGGGGCGCTGTCATATATACAGGTGTGTGTGTGTGGGGGGGGCTGACATAAACACAGGTGTGTGGGGGGGCGCTGACATATATACAGGTGTGTGGAGGGGTGCTGACATATATATACAGGTGTGTGTGGGGTGGGTGGCTGACATATATAAAGGTGTGTGGGGGGGTGGCTGACATATATACAGGTATGTGGGGGGCGCTGACATATATATACAGGTGTGTGGGGGGGTGGCTGACATATATACAGGTGTGTGGGGGGATACTGACATATATACAGATGTGTGGAGGGGCGCTGACATATATACAGGTGTGTGTGTGGAGGGGCGCTGACATATCTACAGGTGTGTGTGGGGGGGGCGCTGACATATATACAGGTGTGTGTGGGGGCGCTGACATATATATATATATATATATATACAGGTGTGTGCGTGGAGGGGCACTGACATATCTACAGGTGTGTGTGAGAGGGGGGGGTGGCTGACATATATACAGGTGTGTAGGGGGGCGCTGACATATATACAGGTGTGTGGGGGGGCGCTGACATATATACAGGTGTGTGTGTGTGGAGGGGCGCTGACATATCTACAGGTGTGTGGGGGGCGCGCTGACATAAATACAGGTGTGTGGGGGGGTGGCTGACATATATACAGGTGTGTGTGTGGGGGGATGGCTGACATATATACAGGTGTGTGGGGGGGTGGCTTTCATATATTCAGGGTCGGGGGGGTGCGCTGACATATATACAGGTTTGTGCGTGGAGGGGCACTGACATATCTACAGGTGTGTGTGTGGGGGGGGCGCTGACATATATACAGGTATGTGGGGGGGGTGGCTGACATATATACAGGTCTATGGGGGGGTGGCTGACATATATACAGGTGTGTGCGGGGTGGCTGACATATATATACAGGTGTGTGGGTGGCTGACATATATACAGGTGTGTGGGGGGATGCTGACATATATGCAGGTGTGTGGGGGGTGCTGACATATATACCGTTGTGTGGGGGGATACTGACATATATACAGGTGTGTGGGGGGGTGGCTGACATATATACAGGTGTGTGGGGGGATACTGACATATATACAGGTGTGTGGGGGGATACTGACATATATACAGGTGTGTGGGGGGATACTGACATATATACAGGTGTGTGTGGGAAGCGCTGTCATATATACAGGTGTGTGGGGGGGTGGCTGACATATATATACAGGTGTGTGCGTGGAGGGGCACTGACATATCTACAGGTGTGTGTGGGGGGGTGGCTGACATATAGACAGGTGTGTGGGGGGGGCGCTGACATATATACAGGTGTGTGGGGGGGGTGGCTGACATATATACAGGTGTGTGGGGGGGCGCTGACATATATACGTGTGTGTGTGGAGGGGCGCTGACATATCTACAGGTGTGTGTGGGGGGGGGTGGCTGACATATATACAGGTGTGTGGGGGGGCGCTAACATATATGCAGGTGTGTGGGGGGGTGGCTGACATATATACAGGTCTATGGGGGGTGGCTGACATATATACAGGTGTGTGGAGGAGCGCTGACATATATATACAGGTGTGTGGGTGGCTGACATATATACAGGTGTGTGTGGGGGGGTTTCTGACATATATACAGGTGTGTGGGGGGTGCTGACATATATACAGGTGTGTGTGGAGGGGAGCTGACATATATACAGGTGTGGAGGGGTGGCTGACATATATACAGGTGTGTGGGGGGGTGGCTGACATATATACAGGTGTGTGGGGGGCACTGACATATATACAGGTGTGTGTGTGGGTGGCTGACATATATACAGGTGTGTTTTTGTGGGGGGGGCGCTGTCATATATACAGGTGTGTGGGGGGGGCTGACATATATACAGGTGTGTGGGGGGGCGCTGACATATATACAGGTGTGTGTGGGGTGGGTGGCTGACATATATACAGGTGTGTGGGGGGGTGGCTGACATATATACAGGTATGTGGGGGGGCGCTGACATATATATACAGGTGTGTGGGGGGGGTGGCTGACATATATACTGTTGTGTGGGGGGATACTGACATATATACAGGTGTGTGTGTGGAGGGGCGCTGACATATCTACAGGTGTGTGGGGGGGGCGCTGACATATATACAGGTGTGTTTGGGGGCGCTGACATATATATATATATATATACAGGTGTGTGCGTGGAGGGGCACTGACATATCTACAGGTGTGTGTGAGAGGGGGGGTGGCTGACATATATACAGGTGTGTGGGGGGGCGCTGACATATATACAGGTGTGTGTGGGGGCGCTGACATATATACAGGTGTGTGTGTGTGGAGGGGCGCTGACATATCTACAGGTGTGTGGGGGGGTGCTGACATAAATACAGGTGTGTGGGGGGGTGGCTGACATATATACAGGTGTGTGTGGGGGATGGCTGACATATATACAGGTGTGTGGGGGGGTGGCTGACATATATTCAGGGTCGGGGGGGTGCGCTGACATATATACAGGTTTGTGCGTGAGGGGCACTGACATATCTACAGGTGTGTGTGTGGGGGGGGCACTGACATATATACAGGTATGTGGGGGGGTGGCTGACATATATACAGGTCTATGGGGGGGTGGCTGACATATATACAGGTGTGTGGGGGGTGGCTGACATATATATACAGGTGTGTGGGTGGCTGACATATATACAGGTGTGTGTGGGGGGGTTTCTGACATATATACAGGTGTGTGGGGGGTGCTGACATATCTACAGGTGTGTGTGGGGGGGGGTGGCTGACATATATACAGGTGTGTGGGGGGGCGCTAACATATATGCAGGTGTGTGGGGGGGTGGCTGACATATATACAGGTCTATGGGGGGTGGCTGACATATATACAGGTGTGTGGAGGAGCGCTGACATATATATACAGGTGTGTGGGTGGCTGACATATATACAGGTGTGTGTGGGGGGGTTTCTGACATATATACAGGTGTGTGGGGGGTGCTGACATATATACAGGTGTGTGTGGAGGGGAGCTGACATATATACAGGTGTGGAGGGGTGGCTGACATATATACAGGTGTGTGGGGGGGTGGCTGACATATATACAGGTGTGTGGGGGGCACTGACATATATACAGGTGTGTGTGTGGGTGGCTGACATATATACAGGTGTGTTTTTGTGGGGGGGGCGCTGTCATATATACAGGTGTGTGGGGGGGGCTGACATATATACAGGTGTGTGGGGGGGCGCTGACATATATACAGGTGTGTGTGGGGTGGGTGGCTGACATATATACAGGTGTGTGGGGGGGTGGCTGACATATATACAGGTATGTGGGGGGGCGCTGACATATATATACAGGTGTGTGGGGGGGGTGGCTGACATATATACTGTTGTGTGGGGGGATACTGACATATATACAGGTGTGTGTGTGGAGGGGCGCTGACATATCTACAGGTGTGTGGGGGGGGCGCTGACATATATACAGGTGTGTTTGGGGGCGCTGACATATATATATATATATATACAGGTGTGTGCGTGGAGGGGCACTGACATATCTACAGGTGTGTGTGAGAGGGGGGGTGGCTGACATATATACAGGTGTGTGGGGGGGCGCTGACATATATACAGGTGTGTGTGGGGGCGCTGACATATATACAGGTGTGTGTGTGTGGAGGGGCGCTGACATATCTACAGGTGTGTGGGGGGGGGTGCTGACATAAATACAGGTGTGTGGGGGGGTGGCTGACATATTTACAGGTGTGTGTGGGGGATGGCTGACATATATACAGGTGTGTGGGGGGGTGGCTGACATATATTCAGGGTCGGGGGGGTGCGCTGACATATATACAGGTTTGTGCGTGAGGGGCACTGACATATCTACAGGTGTGTGTGTGGGGGGGGCACTGACATATATACAGGTATGTGGGGGGGTGGCTGACATATATACAGGTCTATGGGGGGGTGGCTGACATATATACAGGTGTGTGGGGGGTGGCTGACATATATATACAGGTGTGTGGGTGGCTGACATATATATACAGGTGTGTGGGGGGATGCTGACATATATGCAGGTGTGTGGGGGGTGCTGACATATATACAGTTGTGTGTGGAGGGGAGCTGACATATATACAGGTGTGGGGGGGTGGCTGACATATATACAGGTGTGTGTGGGGGGGGGGCGCTGACATATATACAGGTGTGTGGGGGGTTGGCTGACATATATACAGGTGTGTCAAAAAATGTGGGTCTCGCTACGGATGTGGGGCAATTGGCCTGGCCCGGCTCTTTCACCACACAGGTAACTTGTTGTACACCTTTACTATGGTCTACTGGCCTCCTAGCTGCACACACTCTCTCTCCTTCACTCTTACTACATACTTCAATTTCTCTTCCTTGTCCTTTCTGGCTCCGGTCACACGTATATCCATTCACTTTTTGGTTTCCCACTATGGTGTCACCCATTATATTTCACGTTTGGTCCCATGTTCACACACCCATTCTATTTTCTTCACAGCCATCTCAGGGCATGTTGGCCCGGTTGTTTGTCCCTGCCTGGCGGCCCCTATGGCTACCTTGGTCACTTTGGTGGCTGTTGCCGATGGTTTCCTGGGGCGAGCTTTCTGCCTCAACCCCGGGGGAGACTTTGGAGACCCAGACCAATGCTGCGCTATAGGATTCAGGTTATCACAGATCAAGACACTGTTCGTGAGTAGGAATGCAAATTTGAATTCTTTTGCATCTTTCTCCTATATATCTGTTCACATATTAATACATGTTCCATTGTTTTAATGCAGCTGACATTGCATCGGACTCCTGATGATTGGTTATAAGCCAAGAAACGCGTTGAGTTAATAACTATTGATGCACATACCCATTTAGTATACAATGTATTTTTTCCTGTAACTATACAACCAGTGTCTGTGTTATGCCTTTCAATATATTGTCTATAATATGCCGAAATGTTGCTTAGGATGTTTTTATTAATGACTGTATTTGGTGCCAGAACCTATGTAATTAAACCTTTATACTATTACTACCTGTTTACTTTTTGTGGACATAACTATGTATAGGACCTACCCCAGATACCTCACTTCAGCATATACTATCCAGTTGACACTTCCACCAACTTGCCTCACGCAAAGTCCTGCTTTTCTTCTCTATCTCTATTTGATATATACAGGTGTGTGGGGGGCGCTGACATATATACAGGTGTGTGTGTGTAGAGGGGCGCTGACATATCTACAGCTGTGTGGGGATGGGGGACACTGACATATATACAGGTGTGTGTGGTGGGGGCGCTGACATATATACAGGTGTGTGGGGGGGTGGCTGACATATATACAGGTGTGTGGGGGGGCACTGACACATACTGTATAAACAGGTGTGTGGGGGGGGGCACTGATATATAGATAGGTGTGTGTGGGGGGGCGCTGACATATATACAGGTGTGTGTGGGGGGCGCTGACATATATACAGGTGTGTGGGGGGGTGGCTGACATATATACAGGTGTGTGCGGGGGGGCACTGACATATATACGGGTGTGTGTGGTGGGGGGGGCGCTGACATATATACAGGTGTGTGGTGGTGGGGCGCTGACATATATACAGGTGTGTGTGGGGGGGTGGCTGACATATATACAGGTGTGTGTGGGGGGGGGGGCGTTGACATATATACAGGTGTGTGGGGGGGTGGCTGACATATATACAGGTGTGTGTGGGGGGGATGGCTGACATATATACAGGTGTGTGAGGGGGTGGCTGACATATATACAGGTGTGTGTGTGTGGGGGGATGGCTGACATATATACAGGTGTGTGGGGGGGGGTGGCTGACATATATATACAGGTGTGTGGGTGGCTGACATATATACAGGTTTGTGTGTGGGGGGATGCTGACATATATACAGGTGTGTGGGGGGTGCTGACATATATACAGTTGTGTGGGGGGTGCTGACATATATACAGTTGTGTGTGGAGGGGAGCTGACATATATACAGGTGTGGGGGGGTGGCTGACATATATATAGGTGTGTGTGTGGGGGGTGCTGACATATATAAAGGTGTGTGGGGGGGTGGCTGACATATATACAGGTGTGTGGGGGGCGCTGACATATATACAGGTGTGTGTGTGGAGGGGCGCTGACATATCTACAGGGGTGTGGGGGGGGACGCTGACATATATACAGGTGTGTGTGGGGGGTGCTGACATATATACATGTGTGTGGGGGGGCGCTGACATATATACAGGTGTGTGTGTGTGTGGAGGGGCGCTGACATATCTACAGGTGTGTAGGGGCTGACATATATACAGGTGTGTAGGGGGATGGCTGACATATATACAGGTGTGGGGGGGGGCAGTGAAATATATACAGGTGGGTGCTGATGTATATACAGGTGTGTGGGGGGGGTGGCTAACATATATACAGGTGTGTGTGGGGTGCTGACATATATACAGATGTGTGGGGGGTGCTGACATATATACAGGTGTGTGTGGGGGTGGCTGACATATATACAGGTGTGTGTGGGGGGTGGCTGACATATATACAGGTATGTGGTCGGGGGGCGCTGACATATATACAGGTGTGTGGGTGGGGGGTGCTGACATATATACAGGTGTGTGTGGGGGGGCGCTGACATATATACAGGTGTGTGTGGGGGGGCGCTGACATATATACAGGTGTGTGTGGGGGGGTGGCTGACATATATACAGGTGTGTGGGGGGGCACTGACATACTGTATAAACAGGTGTGTGTGGGGGGGCGCTGACATATATACAGGGTGGTGGGGGCTGGCTGACATATATACAGGTGTGTGTGGGGGTGCTGACATATATACAGGTGTGTGTGGGGGGTGGCTGACATATATACAGGTGTGTGTGGGGGGTGGCTGACATATATACAGGTATGTGGTGGGGGGGCGCTGATATATATACAGGTGTGTGGGTGGGGGGTGCTGACATATATACAGGTGTGTGGGGGGGGCGCTGACATATATACAGGTGTGTGTAGGGGCGCTGACATATATATACAGGTGTGTGTGGGGGGGATACTGACATATATACAGGTGTGTGTGGGGGCATACTGACATATATACAGGTGTGTGTGGGGGGATACTGACATATATACAGGTGTGTGTGGGGTGCTGAATATATATATATAGGTGTGTGTGGGGGAGCTGACATATATACAGGTGTGGGGGGGTGGCTGACATATATACACATGTGTGTGTGGGGGGGGCGCTGACATATATACAGGTGTGTGTGTGGAGGGGCGCTGACATATCTACAGCTGTGTGTGGGGGGGGTGCTGACATATATACAGGTGTGTGTGTGGGGGGGCGCTGACATATATACAGGTGTGTGGGGGGGGCGCTGACATATATACAGGTGTGTGTGGGGGGCGCTGACATATATACAGGTGTGTGTGGGGGGCGCTGACATATATACAGGTGTGTGTGGGGGGCGCTGACATATATACAGGTGTGGGGGGGAGCACTGACATATATACAGGTGTGTGGGGGGGTGCTGACATATATACAGGTGTGTGTGGGGGTGCTGACATATATACAGGTGTGTGGGGGGTTGCTGACATATATACAGGTGTGTGTGGCGGGGCGCTGACATATATACAGGTGTGTGGGGGAGCACTGACATATACAGGTGTGTGGGGGAGCACTGACATATATACAGGTGTGTGGGGGAGGTGCTGACATATATACAGGTGTGTGTGGGGGGGTGCTGACATATATACAGGTGTGTGTGGGGGGGCTAACAAATATACAGGATTGAGGGGGGGGGGCTGACAAATATACAGAAATGAGGGGGGGCTGACAAATATACAGGATTGAGGGGGGCTGACAAATATACAGGATTGAGGGGGGGCTGACAAATATACAGGATTGAGGGGGGGCTACGTGCATACAGGTGAGGTGGCCAGTGTGCGTATTTGGTAGGATGGCCCATAGACAAGCCCTGGGGGATGTTGGTGGTCAGGCTCGGGGGGGGGGGGTGGGGGGCCCAGGTCTAAAGCTGTGTAGGAGGCCCAAAAATTGCTGATGGCTGCCCTGCCCCCACACTCCCACCGCCTTCCACGCCTTTATCGGGATCTCCCATCCCACCAGGAGTGAAGATCAACCAGCCGGCACTTCCACCAGCTGATTACAGAGCCGAACAATGACCAGATCAGCTCTATGATATAGCAACCAGGAAGTGACGTCACATCACTTCTGGTTTACCCAAGTGTAAACAGCGCCATTTTTAAAAAAGAAAAGCATTTGATCACACTGAACTTAGTGTGATCAAATGCTTTTAAGGGCAGAGGAGGGATCTGGGGTCTTATAGACCTCAGATCTTTCCACAAAGAGTACCTGTGAAATGCTTATTGCTATCACAAGGGATGTTTACATTCCTTGTGACAGCAATAAAGGTGATTTTAAAAAAACGTAAAGCAACAGTGTAAAAATAAAATAAATAAATAAATAAAAATGTAAACTGCGCCCACCTCCCACCCCACCTCGCACACAAAGGTGAACACAGGCGTCGGTCCCGCACGCACGCAAACAGCGATCATTCCATGCATGTGAGGTATCACTGCAAGCATCAGATCATGGGCAGTAATTCTAGCGTTGCCTCTGGATAGTAAAATTTACAAAAAATCAGGTCATGTATTGTGCTTTTTTTGCATTCAAATTTTTTTTTAAAAAGTCTTTTTTTTTTTTATCTGTGTTTGAAAAGCCGCTGCGCAAATATTATTATTATTATTATTATTATACAGGATTTATATAGCGCCGACAGTTTACGCAGCGCTTTACAACAACATTAGGGCAGACAGTATAAGTACAATACAATTCAATACAGGAGGAATCAGAGGGCCCTGCTCGTTAGAGCTTACAATCTAGGAGGTGTGACATAAAAAAAAAATGCTACACCCACCAATTTATTCTCTAGGTCCTCTGCTTTAAAACATATATAATATAATGTTTGGTGAAATTTTCTAGCAAAAAATACTGATTGTTACATGTGAACAAAAAGGTGCTGGAAAAGCCCTGGGGGTGGGGGGGGTGGGGGGGTGAAGTGGTTAAAGATGGTGCTGTGAGGGGGGGGGCAGATCACACATATGGGGGGGGGGATGAAGTTCCTCTTTAAACGTTTGTTTTTGAGTTTATCACTTTAAGTACTGTAATACACTATAGGAACAAGAGAGATTAATTGCTGATACAATATGTATGAAGACATGAGAAGGGGTGGGGGACCGGATCTCAGTGTGTTGTACCCCGCACACATATAGAACATAGAATGACTTACAGGTCGGGGTGCTGGCTGTGTGTGCAGGGGATGGGGTGTCCAGGCTCCGGTGTTCTATATGACCTCCTCTGTGCTGATCACACACTGACCTGTCTGTGCACGCAGCGAGACGCGTCTCCATGGAAACCAGGGGAGTCACCGCTCACTGTACACACCGGTCATCGGAACTGCAGTACAGAGCGCATTCCACCACTACAGGATCGATCCCTCCCTCTGCCCAGCTCTGATCATCTCTTACACACAAGTCTTCTAAGTGGGGTGGGGGATTCATATATACAGGAGTCATCAGGATATATATATATATATATATATATATATATATATTTTTTTTTTTTTTTTTTTTAACTCCCCCCCTCCCCTCTACTGACCATTTGATTTTTAAGAACGACATCTATAAAAAAAAAAAAAAAAAAATCATTACAATATATATTTATTTATAATAAATATAATAATAATATATATTTTATTTTTTATAAAAATGTTTATAATTATACATACAAAGAGATAATATATTAAATAAGTTCATTAAATATCTGAAGTTATTAAATGATCTATAAGAAAAGGAAAAATATATATTTCTTTGATTAAAATGTGTCTTGGGAAGCCAGTTTTTAATAACTAAGCTCATCCAATATTTGGGAGATTTTCTTAGGAAGACTTGCTCTTTAGTTACCAATTCCACATACCTGCCCCCAAACATGATGGCAGCAGGAAAATACAGAGCTGGGGAGCCTTTGATTCAGTGCAGTAGATTTTATACCCACATTCATACCAGTAAATAATTCAGGATGAAACTCAATCCACACAATGAAGAATCCCCAACTCAATATAATCAAATAAGTTGTGTGGTTAGGACGCCACCAGAGGGAGCTATTTTCTCACAAATGCAAGACTCCCGTCAGTGACAGAGTTACTTTGCATGCATACAGTATGTATTGGGTTGGAGGAGCCTTACACACATATAGTATGTACTAGTGGTGCACCGAAATAAAAATGTTGGTACCGAGACCGAAAATTCAGGATGCACTTTTCTGAAACCGAAATTGACGTTTTTATAAAAAAAAAAATATATATATATATATATATATATATATATATATATAATTTTTTATAAATAATTGTATTATATTCGACTTTTTAATTAACATTGTGAATTTATGAATTTATTGACAGCCATTATAGGCACCTTTTGAAGTGGTGTTAAAAATCCTGCTTGCTGCATTTTTGGTGCATATTTGGCAAATGGCACCAAGAACGCACCTCCCCATTGAAAAGCACTGAAAACGCAACAAGAACGCATCAAAAAATGCACCCGTGTTGAGTCACATGCATTCTTGATGCATTCACCATAACCGAGGTAAAATTGTGTCAAAATCGCAGTAAAATTTAGTCAAAATCGCTGTAAAATCGTGTCAAATTATTATCGGCACTTTTTTTTTTTCTTTCAGCACAATGCTGAAAACCTTATTTTCAGTCGATAATTTTAGGTGGCCAAACTCTTGGTGTATGACTAGTATGTACAGTATGTGTTTGGATCAGACTCACATACATAGGCATTTGTTTAACCGCTTGCCGACCAGCCACCGTCATAATACTGGGGCATGTTGACTCTCCTGCGCGAATCGCCATAGGTGTACGTCAGGCGCTTTAAGAGCGATAGGGGGCGCGCAACGCTGGAGCCGATGCGTGTGGCTGGCGGCTGCGATGTCCGCCAGCCACCTGCGATCGCTCCACAGAGAGCCAGAATGGGAATCTGTCAATGTAAACAGACAGATCACCGTTTTGACAAGAGGAGTAGAGAGAGATCTGCTGTTCCTAGTGATTAGGAACAGCGATCTCTCTCTACTCCCAGTCAGTCCCCTCCCCCCACAGTTAGAAACACCTCCCTAGTGAACACATTTAACCCCTTGATCGCCCCCTAGTGTTAACCCCTTCCCTGCCAGTGACATTTACACAGTAATCAGTGCATTTTTATAGCACTGGTCGCTGTATAAATGTCAGTGGTCCCAAAAAAGTGTCAAAAGTGTCCGACGTGTCCGCCGCAATGTCGCAGTCCCGCTTAAAAACACAGATCTCCGCCATTACTAGTAAAAAAAAAAAAATAATAAAAATGCCAGTGGGAGAATTATCACTTTGTCCCTAGAGTTGATCCCCTTTTTAATGCATGCCAATAATCTGTTTGCTTTGTTAGCAGCAGCATGGCATTGCATGTCATTGCTGAGCCTATCATCTACTAGGACCCCCAGGTCCTTTTCCATTCTAGATTCCCCCAGAGGTTCTCCCCCCAGTGTATAGATTGCATTCATATTTTTGCCACTCAAATGCATTATTTTACATTTTTCTACATTAAACCTCATTTGCCATGTAGTTGCCCATCCTATAATTTGTTCAGATCTTTTTGTAAGGTTTCCACATCCTGCGGAGAAGTTATTGCCCTGCTTAGCTTAGTATCATCCGCAAATACTGTGATTGAACTGTTTACCCCATCCTCCTGGTCGTTTATTGAACAAAATAAATAGGATTGGTCCCAGCACAGAACCTTTGGGACCCCACTACCCACCTCTGACCATTCCGAGTACTCCCCATTTATTACCACCCTCTGAACTCGCCCTTGTAGCCAGTTTTCAATCCATGAATAAGGAAGGTGTGGCGTGGCGCTGTTACTCTTTTGATCTAATTATGAAAGGATATCAGGAAATAAAAGAGTATATGAAAGTGTTGAGGATTAGGACCTGGTGAGAACCCAAAAAATTAACTTTATTAAAGGTGTTACACCCTCTGCCTGTTAATCACAGACTGTGTATAGAGAAAATATATATGAAGTTGCCAAGCTTCAAAACAAATATAACTGACTAATGTTTTACAGACTCTGGTGCAATAAAATCACTAGTGTGTTACACCCCCTGGCAGTGGCGTAACTAGAAATGACAGGGCCCCATAACAAAATGTTGTATGGCCCCCCCCCTGCAAACAGCCCCCCCCCACAAAAAAAATTAACTAATGCCATTGAACAATAGATTACCACACTCATGTGGCTCAGTACCCAGGCAACAGGTTATATTAATTTCGAACAACAAAACAAAAATTTGCCAATAAAATCTACAGGTTACATTCAGTACATTATAGTGTTAGTAAAGTCAAAAAAGTTTTTTCAAGTTTTGCACTCCCACAAGTAACGCCGCAGGGCTTGTGGGTAAGAGGCCCTTGTCCCCCTCTGCACAGGGACAAGGTGCTTTTCCAGGCACTGTGCAAAACAGATGACAGTCTGTCTCCCACTCCCTTCCTACCTCCTGTCCAGACTCCAGAGCCTCCTCATGTGCCAAAACGATGTCCCTTCACAGGCGCGCTTGAGTGTTCTGCCCCGCCCACTCTGCTCCCGCCCACTCAGCTCCTGCCTCCTGCTGTATGCAGCCGACTCGCGGTGCTCGGGAGGCTTAACAGTAAACTTAAATTCCTATCATCCCTGGGCATAGTTGCCAACATTGTAAAAAAAATTATAGGGACACTTTTTGCAAAGCGCGCCGTGGCGACAAATTGGTATGGTTTAAGCGTAATATTGGGCGCGGCTTAAAGGGGCATGACTCAAAGGGGGTGTGGTTAGAGTCTGAGCTGAACGAGGGATGGAGGGAGAAACAAAGGAAGAAAGAGAGAGAGAAAGAAGGAAAAAAAAGGAATGGAGGGACAGCAGGCCCAGATCCTACACCACAATAGAAATATGTGTATTCCAGAAAGTTTTACAATAAGCAGATAAAGATACTCCAAACATCTGGTGTTAGAAACAAAACAAAGGGGTTCCCCTGGGTGGACTTTCCTGGCACTTGCAAAAGTAAAGACTAATAAGGTGTGTAGAGAATAGAGGGCATTTATAAAAAAGGTATAAATTTTATTCGTATTCACAGGTACATTTTGATAAAAACAAGCAGTAAATATTTAGACTAACATAGTGAAGACTACATGATAGCCATGATAAGCAAACAAACAAAACAATTAGTGATGAAAAAGCTCTTCTCAAGCCCGACGCGTTTCGGGGTACTTAGTTTCTGTACAATCCTTCTTCAGGGGCATAATCTGAGAGAGAGGAGTTCATCTAGGCTGATTGAGAGAGAAGTAAGAGAGAGAAAGAAAATAAGGTAATGGATAAATCTCTAAATAGTATGCAAAAGGGGGGGTTTGGGGTGATGAATACATCACCTACCTGAAAATATATAATTATTTGCTTATAAAAATTTGTATCCTAAAAGCAAGGAGAGCCATGGAGGAAGGGCAGAGTATGGCAGAAAATATACGTGTTATAGCTGGTGTAAACCAGAATACTTAGACGGTGAGAGATGCAGGTTGGTGGGCTGCAGTCACCATGGAGGGAGTTTTGGCAATACTCCCGTCCCGCCCGACCCGGGCGCGTACAAACCAGAGCGGCGTGCTGAGGTCACAGGAAGGCGTCCCTAAAAAATAAAAGAATGTAGAAGGGACCTTAAGATAGGGTCCATAGTAGATAGATAGAAAGAAGTAACTAAATGTATGAAATAATGGTAGAGTAGGGATAAGGTTCATAATGGAGAGCATGTAAAGGATGGTATATATATATTTTATATTTAAAAATGCATCAAAATTGAGTCGCATCAAGGAGAGCAACAACGGGAAAATCCCGCTCATCTTGAACCCTAGTGACAACATACAAATATGTGTATATATGAATTTAAATTTAAAGTTTAAACAAAATATAAAGTAAATACATAATAGCACGCTCAGCGGGTAAATATGCTAAACATGTATGTTGGGGGTATCCATAATGCATATTCTGTAGCAGATAAATTGAAAATATTAAAAGCAATATCATAATATATGGAGTTTTAAAAGGACAAGTATATTGGTGCACAGCCTATATGAAAATACTTTAAACAACTTGCAGGGACCAGAGTGCGAGCTAGCTCATAACTGGTAGTGTACAGTTGGTATCGCTAAGCAGAGGGGTGTTAAAAGTATCTAGAAACAAAAATGCTGGAGTAAGGGAAGGTAAAGAAAAATGAATGAAAAAGTCATACCTTAGAAAGTATATGGTAACAACCTCACAGCCAAGCGTCCGGTATGTGTAGCGTCTTGGTATGCCGTAAGTGAGGCTGATTTAAATAGCATGGCTGCCACAATCAGCTGGCGTCAGAGATGAGGCACAGCTGTACCGTGAGCAGCGTCAGCTGGGACGCATAATACTGACCCCCCGAGGCGAGCGTGCGCGGCGCCGCCCCAACCGCGCGTGCGCGAACGTCACGGCGTTTGGAGCAGCGTCACGCACACCCGCCCCACCGGCACGGAAGTGACACTCCGGCGAGAGCGCATGCTCGCCTGGAGTGCCAACATGGAGGCAGTGGGCGTGAGTTGGAAAAGCGCCCTAATACCTCACTAAGCGCCGCCCAAGAAATTCCTGTGGCGGCTTACCGTGCCGGGCAGCCGCTCTGGCCAGGCGCGCCCCAAGGGGGGGCGGGGAGTGTGTCACAATAAATAATACAGAAGAAAAAAAGACAAAGATACATATCATTAAAGAAGAGTAACTACTGTCCGATCACAAAAGGTTACCTATAGTGTATTCCTCCAAGTACAGAGAGGCAGGGAAAGGGGGAAGGGAATGAGAGAAGGAAGGGAAACAGTAAATAGGGGGGGGGGGAAAGGGGGGGGGGGGAAGGGGGGAGGGGGGGGGGGGGAACTGCACAAGATTGGGAATTGTAAGTTGCTGTATGAAACAGTAAGCAAAATACCTTATTACATAGTAAGACAACAATGAGCAACGACCAAGCAGTTTCAGTACATATGAAAGGTATGCATATGCAAATATGTACAACAAACATAAACGTATAATGGCAGGAGATAAGTAACAGACATGACTACATCCTATACATTAACACTCTAAGGGATAGATGGCAAACATGAATACAACATATTGCTACTATAAGGGCAGAGAGAACAAAAAATACTAGTAGGGGAAGGTAAAATATCAAAGGGAAACAATCAAGCTGGCTGTGTGTCTAAATACATGGTCCCATAGGGGGTACCAAACAAAGAGTAACAAAATCTATATGGGGATGGCAGGTGCAAGATATAACGGAATAATGGGGGGGGGGGGAGGGGAAGGGGGAATTATTGGGGGGGGAGAGGGGGAGGGGAAGGGGGAGGGGAAGAGAGAGAGGGGGAAACATGTATAAGACACACATACAGCCTGGTGTACAAAAATTCAGGAAAAAACCAAGAGCTGCAACAAAGCAGTAAAATATTACGAAAACAGAAATATCCTTTGAGATGGCCTTGATCCTATTTTTCCATACCTCCGGAATTAAAGCCTTGTAAGAAGGGTTTGAAACAAACCGCTTCATTGAGGCCTGGAGGTGTGGTGGCCTTAAGTAGATGGATCCATTTTAGTTCTCTCTGGAGTAAAATTTTATTCCAGTCGCCCCCTCTGGGGCTAGGATGTATGCGGTCCAAAATGAAAAATTTGATGGAGGGAAATTTTCCTCCATGTACCAAGGTTACATGTCGACCAAGGGGTAGGTCGGGGTCAGCTGTTTTCATGGACAAGATATGCCTGTAAGCTCGTCGCCAAAATTCAAGTTTGGTCTTTCCTATATAGAAACAGCCACAGTTGCACTGGAGTAGATAGACCACTCCAGTGGTTCTGCAGTTTGCGAAATGTTTAGGAAAAAAAGGTTTCCCATTAGGGAGAATAGGGTTTTTTTGGGTGAGCATGTAGCCACAGTAGTGGCATGAGCCACAGGCAAAAGTACCCCTGTATTTACAGTGGATTGTCGATGGTCTAAACTCGCTTTTGGTAATTTGGTCGCCAATGGAGATAGCTCTTCTAAAAG
This sequence comes from Aquarana catesbeiana, assembly GCF_042186555.1. NCBI lineage: Eukaryota > Metazoa > Chordata > Amphibia > Anura > Ranidae > Aquarana > Aquarana catesbeiana. Next base: position 649,427,255 of record NC_133324.1, read on the forward strand.
TAAAGTTGGGCTTTTCCGGGACCAAATGGCCTAGGTTGGGGTCCAGGGCCAGTAGGTGCCAGTATTTTTCGATTATTCTTTTAGTTTGGCGATGTTGCTGATGGTATGTTGTAATGATGCTGAGTGGGTAGGAGTCTTTTTGTTGTTTAGTAGGATGGAGAAGTGTTTGTCTGGGTTTGTTTTTGGCTTTCTGAAACGCTCTTTTAAGAGATTTGTGAGAATAGCCGCGTAGTAACAGTCTATCTCGAAGGGCAGCAGCTTCTGTAAGAAAGTTATTGTTGTCTGTGCAATTGCGCTTGATCCTAATGTATTGGGAGTAAGGTATGGAATCAATTAAAGGTTTAGGATGGAAACTGGCAGCGTGCAGTATGGTATTACCCGCAGTGCTTTTTCTAAATAACTTGGTGGAAAGTTTGCCCTGTCCATCCTTAAAGATTTCAATATCTAAAAAAGTTACATGAGTGTTATCAAAGGACATGGTAAACGTCAGATTAAAATCATTCTTATTCATCCGAAGTACGAACTGCTCGAGTACATCCGAGGGCCCCTCCCATACGACAAAAATGTCGTCTATGTATCGATGCCAGGCTTGGATGTAGTTGGTATAATGAGTGAGGTTCCCATCTAAAAGGAGGGCTTTCTCCCACTCCCCCAGGTACAGGTTAGCGTACGACGGGGCACAGCATGTCCCCATCGCCACTCCCTGCACCTGGAGGTAGTGGGAGCCGAGGAAGGTGAAAACATTATGGGTGAGGATGTACTCGAGCAGTTCGATGATGAATTCATTGTAACTGGGATCAGAGTGCATATCACTCTGAAGTATATGTCTAATTGCTGCCAAACCCAATACATGTGGAATAGAGCTATAGAGAGTCTCCACGTCAATGGTGACAAGGAGGGCTTTCTCCGAAACAGGAAGATGGTCCAGAATTTGTAAAAAATGGCTAGTATCCTTTACATAGGATGCTAAAGATACCACGAAAGGTCTAAGGTGTTCATCAATGAGTTTACTGGCATTCTCGCTTATTGAACCTACACCGGAAATGATAGGCCTGCCAGGCGGGTCTTTGAGATTCTTGTGCACTTTGGGGAGTGCATAAAACGTAGGGGTCTTGGGGAAATTGTTTCTCACAAAAGTCCAGGTAGTCTTACTAATGGTATGGTTAAGGAAAGCAGAGTCGACCAACGCGTAAAATTCTTTGTTATACTTCTCAACAATGGAGACTGGCATACGACGATACCACTCTGCATTGTTGAGAATTTTCTTACACATCATGATATATTGGTGATTGTCCAACACCACAACATTTCCACCCTTGTCCGAGGGCTTAATGGTAATGGTATCATTGGCCTTTAGGGAATGTAATGCTTCTAATTCTTTTGAGTTGAGGTTAGAGGGTTCCTGTTGTTTAGTTCTGAGCTTATCCAGATCGTTATTGACCAGTTTAAGAAAAATTGCTGCGTTAGGACATGTGCTCGGTGGTGGGCAAAGGTCCGATTTTTTCTTTAGTTTTGAAGCCCCCAGATGTGAGTGGGCATGTGAGTCGTCTATTTGTTGAAGGATACGTGAAAGGTCAATCTGATCTATAAGATCAGATGTATCACTCTCCTCCAATAACGCAACAAGCTGGTCCAGAGCTCGATTTTCCTGTGGAGTTAGAGTAGTTTTGGCATCCTGTTTCTGATATAGTTTCCTGAGAATCAATTTGCGGATAAAGAGTTGGAGATCTTTATAGAGTTCGAATTTGTCTAGTCTATGATCTGGACAGAAATTCAATCCTTTTCTCAGGATAGCAATTTCGTGGGTGGTGAGGGGGTGAGAAGATAAATTGATAATACTCAAATCAATATCCGGAGGTGTACCAGTGTTGGGAGGAGAGTTTATAGTGTCAATTGTGTGTAGGTGTTCAAATTCGGTGGGGGTGGCTTGAGACCAGCCAGTACTAGGTCTAAAAAAGAAGAGTCATTGCGGTTAGGCTCATGTGTATTGTTGGTGTTTTGAGATGAGAGGGATGGGTGTGCCTGTGTGGAGTGATTGGGCATGAGTTCTTTCTTAGTGTTATCAGGATGTGCAGGGGGAGGGGGATTGGACTTCTTTTCTGCACTAGATTTTTTAGACTTTTGATCTAGAGTGGAATCGCCAGAAAGTTGGCGTTTGGTACCAAGGGAGGGTTTGGCTTTAGGAAAGAAAAGCGGGGGAATATGTGACGAAGGTTTGTTGGAAGGGGGATTTTGAAGTGTGTGGGAATTCCTAGTTGTCCTGTTGTTTTGGTTCCATTTGTAGGCCTTCCCGGCCTCAAATGCATTTTTGTCCCTGTGGAACTTCAAATTTTTCTTAGTTAGAATATTTTTATTGAAGGATTCAAGATGAATTTTAAGTTTGTTCTCTTTGGTAGAGACTGAGGGATGTGCCTGGAATTTTTTAAGTTGTTCACAGATTTTGGTAATTTCAGTGTCTAGTATTGAGGATCTTTTAGTGTATTCATCTATGAGTATCTGCATAAGACTACGTGAGCATGTCTGTAGGGCATTCTCCCATGTAGACTTAAAAGCCGCATCCAGATCCTCTAAAGTGGGGAAGATCTGGACGCGGAGACCCAACGGGTTCATGTTGCTCTTTATATAGTCTTGAAATGACCTAACGTGCCAAAAAAATGAAGATTTTTTCTCTAAGTTTTTGGCAAGTTTGAAAAACAGGGAGGAAATTTCCGCTTCGGTTCGGTCGTTGTCACCAAATTTATCTAGATATTGTTGCATTAAAGTTTCCCAATCTTGGCCCAAAAATATATTTTCAAAATGAGAGATTTCCGTTTCAGGGGTCATTTTGTAAAAGAGACGTTTGTATATAGGGATATTGAAGGGGTTGGGGGTGAAGTGAAAAAAGAAAGGGATTAAAAGGGTTCAAGCCTAGGGGGGGGGGGGGGGAGCGAAAAATTGAAAAAGTAAAAAAGGGGGGGGGGAGAAATAGACTCCCCTAGGGGATGTTATTAATATAGTATATACTTTGTATAATAACCTAAAATGGGTTGGTCGAATGGGGAGTGGTATTTACTACCAAAAATACATACAACAGAAAAAGGGGTGACCAACCAATTTTAGGAGAAAGGGCCGTGCCACGTCCAATAATTTCTAGAAACAAAACAAAGGGGTTCCCCTGGGTGGACTTTCCTGGCACTTGCAAAAGTAAAGACTAATAAGGTGTGTAGAGAATAGAGGGCATTTATAAAAAAGGTATAAATTTTATTCGTATTCACAGGTACATTTTGATAAAAACAAGCAGTAAATATTTAGACTAACATAGTGAAGACTACATGATAGCCATGATAAGCAAACAAACAAAACAATTAGTGATGAAAAAGCTCTTCTCAAGCCCAACGCGTTTCGGGGTACTTAGTTTCTGTACAATCCTTCTTCAGGGGCATAATCTGAGAGAGAGGAGTTCATCTAGGCTGATTGAGAGAGAAGTAAGAGAGAGAAAGAAAATAAGGTAATGGATAAATCTCTAAATAGTATGCAAAAGGGGGGGTTTGGGGTGATGAATACATCACCTACCTGAAAATATATAATTATTTGCTTACAAAAATTTGTATCCTAAAAGCAAGGAGAGCCATGGAGGAAGGGCAGAGTATGGCAGAAAATATACGTGTTATAGCTGGTGTAAACCAGAATACTTAGACGGTGAGAGATGCAGGTTGGTGGGCTGCAGTCACCATGGAGGGAGTTTTGGCAATACTCCCGTCCCGCCCGACCCGGGCGCGTACAAACCAGAGCGGCGTGCTGAGGTCACAGGAAGGCGTCCCTAAAAAATAAAAGAATGTAGAAGGGACCTTAAGATAGGGTCCATAGTAGATAGATAGAAAGAAGTAACTAAATGTATGAAATAATGGTAGAGTAGGGATAAGGTTCATAATGGAGAGCATGTAAAGGATGGTATATATATATTTTATATTTAAAAATGCATCAAAATTGAGTCGCATCAAGGAGAGCAACAACGGGAAAATCCCGCTCATCTTGAACCCTAGTGACAACATACAAATATGTGTATATATGAATTTAAATTTAAAGTTTAAACAAAATATAAAGTAAATACATAATAGCACGCTCAGCGGGTAAATATGCTAAACATGTATGTTGGGGGTATCCATAATGCATATTCTGTAGCAGATAAATTGAAAATATTAAAAGCAATATCATAATATATGGAGTTTTAAAAGGACAAGTATATTGGTGCACAGCCTATATGAAAATACTTTAAACAACTTGCAGGGACCAGAGTGCGAGCTAGCTCATAACTGGTAGTGTACAGTTGGTATCGCTAAGCAGAGGGGTGTTAAAAGTATCTAGAAACAAAAATGCTGGAGTAAGGGAAGGTAAAGAAAAATGAATGAAAAAGTCATACCTTAGAAAGTATATGGTAACAACCTCACAGCCAAGCGTCCGGTATGTGTAGCGTCTTGGTATGCCGTAAGTGAGGCTGATTTAAATAGCATGGCTGCCACAATCAGCTGGCGTCAGAGATGAGGCACAGCTGTACCGTGAGCAGCGTCAGCTGGGACGCATAATACTGACCCCCCGAGGCGAGCGTGCGCGGCGCCGCCCCAACCGCGCGTGCTTTCCTTAACCATACCATTAGTAAGACTACCTGGACTTTTGTGAGAAACAATTTCCCCAAGACCCCTACGTTTTATGCACTCCCCAAAGTGCACAAGAATCTCAAAGACCCGCCTGGCAGGCCTATCATTTCCGGTGTAGGTTCAATAAGCGAGAATGCCAGTAAACTCATTGATGAACATCTTAGACCTTTCGTGGTATCTTTAGCATCCTATGTAAAGGATACTAGCCATTTTTTACAAATTCTGGACCATCTTCCTGTTTCGGAGAAAGCCCTCCTTGTCACCATTGACGTGGAGACTCTCTATAGCTCTATTCCACATGTATTGGGTTTGGCAGCAATTAGACATATACTTCAGAGTGATATGCACTCTGATCCCAGTTACAATGAATTCATCATCGAACTGCTCGAGTACATCCTCACCCATAATGTTTTCACCTTCCTCGGCTCCCACTACCTCCAGGTGCAGGGAGTGGCGATGGGGACATGCTGTGCCCCGTCGTACGCTAACCTGTACCTGGGGGAGTGGGAGAAAGCCCTCCTTTTAGATGGGAACCTCACTCATTATACCAACTACATCCAAGCCTGGCATCGATACATAGACGACATTTTTGTCGTATGGGAGGGGCCCTCGGATGTACTCGAGCAGTTCGTACTTCGGATGAATAAGAATGATTTTAATCTGACGTTTACCATGTCCTTTGATAACACTCATGTAACTTTTTTAGATATTGAAATCTTTAAGGATGGACAGGGCAAACTTTCCACCAAGTTATTTAGAAAAAGCACTGCGGGTAATACCATACTGCACGCTGCCAGTTTCCATCCTAAACCTTTAATTGATTCCATACCTTACTCCCAATACATTAGGATCAAGCGCAATTGCACAGACAACAATAACTTTCTTACAGAAGCTGCTGCCCTTCGAGATAGACTGTTACTACGCGGCTATTCTCACAAATCTCTTAAAAGAGCGTTTCAGAAAGCCAAAAACAAACCCAGACAAACACTTCTCCATCCTACTAAACAACAAAAAGACTCCTACCCACTCAGCATCATTACAACATACCATCAGCAACATCGCCAAACTAAAAGAATAATCGAAAAATACTGGCACCTACTGGCCCTGGACCCCAACCTAGGCCATTTGGTCCCGGAAAAGCCCAACTTTACTTTTAGAAGAGCTATCTCCATTGGCGACCAAATTACCAAAAGCGAGTTTAGACCATCGACAATCCACTGTAAATACAGGGGTACTTTTGCCTGTGGCTCATGCCACTACTGTGGCTACATGCTCACCCAAAAAAAACCCTATTCTCCCTAATGGGAAACCTTTTTTTCCTAAACATTTCGCAAACTGCAGAACCACTGGAGTGGTCTATCTACTCCAGTGCAACTGTGGCTGTTTCTATATAGGAAAGACCAAACTTGAATTTTGGCGACGAGCTTACAGGCATATCTTGTCCATGAAAACAGCTGACCCCGACCTACCCCTTGGTCGACATGTAACCTTGGTACATGGAGGAAAATTTCCCTCCATCAAATTTTTCATTTTGGACCGCATACATCCTAGCCCCAGAGGGGGCGACTGGAATAAAATTTTACTCCAGAGAGAACTAAAATGGATCCATCTACTTAAGGCCACCACACCTCCAGGCCTCAATGAAGCGGTTTGTTTCAAACCCTTCTTACAAGGCTTTAATTCCGGAGGTATGGAAAAATAGGATCAAGGCCATCTCAAAGGATATTTCTGTTTTCGTAATATTTTACTGCTTTGTTGCAGCTCTTGGTTTTTTCCTGAATTTTTGTACACCAGGCTGTATGTGTGTCTTATACATGTTTCCCCCTCTCTCTCTTCCCCTCCCCCTTCCCCTCCCCCTCTCCCCCCCCAATAATTCCCCCTTCCCCTCCCCCCCCCCCCATTATTCCGTTATATCTTGCACCTGCCATCCCCATATAGATTTTGTTACTCTTTGTTTGGTACCCCCTATGGGACCATGTATTTAGACACACAGCCAGCTTGATTGTTTCCCTTTGATATTTTACCTTCCCCTACTAGTATTTTTTGTTCTCTCTGCCCTTATAGTAGCAATATGTTGTATTCATGTTTGCCATCTATCCCTTAGAGTGTTAATGTATAGGATGTAGTCATGTCTGTTACTTATCTCCTGCCATTATACGTTTATGTTTGTTGTACATATTTGCATATGCATACCTTTCATATGTACTGAAACTGCTTGGTCGTTGCTCATTGTTGTCTTACTATGTAATAAGGTATTTTGCTTACTGTTTCATACAGCAACTTACAATTCCCAATCTTGTGCAGTTTCCCCCCCCCCCTCCCCCCTTCCCCCCCCCCCCCTTTCACCCCCCCCCTATTTACTGTTTCCCTTCCTTCTCTCATTCCCTTCCCCCTTTCCCTGCCTCTCTGTACTTGGAGGAATACACTATAGGTAACCTTTTGTGATCGGACAGTAGTTACTCTTCTTTAATGATATGTATCTTTGTCTTTTTTTCTTCTGTATTATTTATTGTGACACACTCCCCGCCCCCCCTTGGGGCGCGCCTGGCCAGAGCGGCTGCCCGGCACGGTAAGCCGCCACAGGAATTTCTTGGGCGGCGCTTAGTGAGGTATTAGGGCGCTTTTCCAACTCACGCCCACTGCCTCCATGTTGGCACTCCAGGCGAGCATGCGCTCTCGCCGGAGTGTCACTTCCGTGCCGGTGGGGCGGGTGTGCGTGACGCTGCTCCAAACGCCGTGACGTTCGCGCACGCGCGGTTGGGGCGGCGCCGCGCACGCTCGCCTCGGGGGGTCAGTATTATGCGTCCCAGCTGACGCTGCTCACGGTACAGCTGTGCCTCATCTCTGACGCCAGCTGATTGTGGCAGCCATGCTATTTAAATCAGCCTCACTTACGGCATACCAAGACGCTACACATACCGGACGCTTGGCTGTGAGGTTGTTACCATATACTTTCTAAGGTATGACTTTTTCATTCATTTTTCTTTACCTTCCCTTACTCCAGCATTTTTGTTTCTAGATACTTTTAACACCCCTCTGCTTAGCGATACCAACTGTACACTACCAGTTATGAGCTAGCTCGCACTCTGGTCCCTGCAAGTTGTTTAAAGTATTTTCATATAGGCTGTGCACCAATATACTTGTCCTTTTAAAACTCCATATATTATGATATTGCTTTTAATATTTTCAATTTATCTGCTACAGAATATGCATTATGGATACCCCCAACATACATGTTTAGCATATTTACCCGCTGAGCGTGCTATTATGTATTTACTTTATATTTTGTTTAAACTTTAAATTTAAATTCATATATACACATATTTGTATGTTGTCACTAGGGTTCAAGATGAGCGGGATTTTCCCGTTGTTGCTCTCCTTGATGCGACTCAATTTTGATGCATTTTTAAATATAAAATATATATATACCATCCTTTACATGCTCTCCATTATGAACCTTATCCCTACTCTACCATTATTTCATACATTTAGTTACTTCTTTCTATCTATCTACTATGGACCCTATCTTAAGGTCCCTTCTACATTCTTTTATTTTTTAGGGACGCCTTCCTGTGACCTCAGCACGCCGCTCTGGTTTGTACGCGCCCGGGTCGGGCGGGACGGGAGTATTGCCAAAACTCCCTCCATGGTGACTGCAGCCCACCAACCTGCATCTCTCACCGTCTAAGTATTCTGGTTTACACCAGCTATAACACGTATATTTTCTGCCATACTCTGCCCTTCCTCCATGGCTCTCCTTGCTTTTAGGATACAAATTTTTATAAGCAAATAATTATATATTTTCAGGTAGGTGATGTATTCATCACCCCAAACCCCCCCTTTTGCATACTATTTAGAGATTTATCCATTACCTTATTTTCTTTCTCTCTCTTACTTCTCTCTCAATCAGCCTAGATGAACTCCTCTCTCTCAGATTATGCCCCTGAAGAAGGATTGTACAGAAACTAAGTACCCCGAAACGCGTCGGGCTTGAGAAGAGCTTTTTCATCACTAATTGTTTTGTTTGTTTGCTTATCATGGCTATCATGTAGTCTTCACTATGTTAGTCTAAATATTTACTGCTTGTTTTTATCAAAATGTACCTGTGAATACGAATAAAATTTATACCTTTTTTATAAATGCCCTCTATTCTCTACACACCTTATTAGTCTTTACTTTTGCAAGTGCCAGGAAAGTCCACCCAGGGGAACCCCTTTGTTTTGTTTCTAGAAATTATTGGACGTGGCACGGCCCTTTCTCCTAAAATTGGTTGGTCACCCCTTTTTCTGTAACATCTGGTGTTAGAGCTTCAATCATCCCGGCGCCATGGTTGCTATGGTGTCAGGGTGATTGAAGCGCATTATTTCTATTATTACATTGTAATATAAAATGAAATAGTTCAACTTACCATAATGAAGAATCAGTGGGAGCCCTGAGGGTGTCACTTGCCACCAGATGCCATCAGGTGTCCCCAGCGGAGTGCTTCCTTACATCTCAGGTGTCCCCAGCAGTGTGCCTTCTTACATCTCAGGTGTCCCCAGCAGAGTGCCTCCTTACATCTCAGGTGTCCCCAGCGGAGTGTTTCCTTACATCTCAAGTGTCACTGTCCATAGCCAGCGGAGTGCTTCCTTACATCTCAAGTGTCAATGTCCCCAGGCAGCAGAGTGCTTCCTTACATCTCAGGTGTCACTGTCCATAGCCAGCGGCGTGCTTCCTTACATCTCAAGTGTCACTGTTCCCAGCCAGCGGAGTGCTTCCTTACATCTCTGGTGTCACTGTCCCCAGGCAGCAGAGTGCTTCCTTACATCTCAGGTGTCCCCAGCGGAGTGCTTCCTTACATCTCAGGTGTCACTGTCCCCAGCCAGCGGAGTGCTTTCTTACATCTCTGGTGTCACTGTCCCCAGCCAGCGGAGTGCTTCCTTACATCTCAGGTGTCCCCAGGCAGCGGAGTGCTTCCTTACATCTCAGGTGTCCCCAGGCAGCGGAGTGCTTCCTTACATCTCAGGTGTCCCCAGCGGAGTGCATCCTTACATCTCAGGTGTCACTGTCCCCAGCCAGCGGAGTGCTTCCTTACATCTCTGGTGTCCCCAGGCAGCGGAGTGCTTCCTTACATCTCAGGTCCCCCCCAATTGGAGCCCTTCTATATCCCAGCAGAGCAGGAGACTGATATATGAGACTGAGATATGACAGCTTACTGAAGCCTGAGGGGGAACAAAATAGAGGCGGAGCCGGCTGGCTACAATAGAAATTGAGCTACGGCACCGCCCACCCCCCCACCCCTTTCTAAAACAGATCACAGATGACAGACAGGCCGGGGGCGGGGGGTGGGCGGCGCAGCAGCTCTATTTCCATTGTAGCCACTCAGCAGGCTCCACTTGTCATTACGAAGTTAGCTGGCCACGGACCTCTAGCGGCGGCGGCGGGCGGCGGGCGGCGAAAAATCATTAAAAAAGGATTTCTTTTGGCAACTGTGACGGGGCCCCACTCAGCTGCGGGCCCCATAGCGCCCGTGTGGCTTGCTATGGTGGTAGTTCCGCCACTGCCCCCTGGGGTGTGAGAACAAAAAGTTGTCCTGCACAAATAAAATTAAAAAGTGTTGAACCCTCTGCCTGTTAATTGCAGAGTATATTGCAAAAAAATTAAAGGCTTTATTTTATAACAAATTGAGAAATATACTCACATTTTGAGTGATGAAAACATGCAATAATGTAAACAACAATCGCCACTCAGACCGGAAGTGACGCAATGACATGCTACGCGTTTCGTCATCCAAGACGTCATCTGGAGCATCCATCTTGCTACAGCTCCCGCTTTTTATAGGGTGTAGTGTCCCTACGGCACTTGCTCAAGGTAACACGACGGCCATTTTTGGTTAGATTTTTTCTACAGCAGAGGCCCCCAGCCAATTAGCTGGACTAGCGGTTTTGATAGCGATTGGTTTATACTTCAATATGGCCAAGCCGTGGTACTGCCCGGGTCACTACATACTACAAACATGTACCAATTAGAACGGTTTGTAAAATAAAAGGCGCATAAGCCTTATAAGATAACCATAATAAAATTTGAGTATGATAGGGTAGAGTTAAAATAATGAATTAAATTAACAATAGATATACAATATAATAGGAACAAAAAAACATTTTGTTTTAAATAAAAAATAAGAAAATATATATAAATATACAAAAATAGAAAAATAACACATAAAAATGAAATATATGACAAAAAATGAATTAATTTAATCAGACATGAATATTTAATTGTATATATCCCGATCATGGAATGTATATAGTAAAAATAAAAAATAAAAATAGGTTGAAAAGAAATTGATTAAAAAGGGGAACATATGGATGTGTGGAATACCAACATCCATATGTGTTCATCCATATGTAGGGGAGGGGGGAGAGAAAAAGAGGATATTGACACGAAGGGAAAACAGGTCCGTAATGCATGTGCTAATTGCCAACTTATACTTTAAAGCATGATATTGGTGAGATATGAAATCCTTTGTAAATATTACAAAAAAAAAATATATATATATATATATATATATATATATATATATATATATATATATATATATATATATATATAAATATATTTCTGTATGAGACACTTATGTTAATGACCATTCTCATCCTAAGGAATACCTCCCTGTCCGAGCCCTATACAGAGATGCTTACATGAGAATAATAGAAAGGAAAATAATAGGACAGGTAGGGAATTGGTGTATGAAAATTGGTAAATGGTGGGGGGAAAAATAGGTAAAACGTAAAAAGCCCAAACTATGGGCCTACCCCTATCTTATCTGTGGGAAAACAATGTAAATAGTTTATGCCTCAAAAATTGGTCAGAAAGCAGTTCAAATCTAGATCAATGTTTAATCCTGCTGGTTGAAGGGTGTCTACATTAAAAATTCATTTCGTTTCATTTTGTGAAACCTTAATTCTTTTATTGTCACCTCTCCAGTGGCCTTTTATCCTATCTATTGCATAAAAAATCATACACGTTGGATCCCTCCTGTGATTATCTCTGAAATGTCTCGAGACACTGTGTTTATTAAATCCATTTTTTATATTGGTGATATGTTCTCTAATTCTAACGCATAATTGTCTAGTGGTTCTCCCCACATATTGCTTGTGAAATGGGCATTCTAAGACGTAAGTGACGTAGGTACTATTGCAGGTTATTAACTCATTTATTTTGTATTCTGTTCCATTTACTGTTGATATGAAATTTGTTTTTTTCTTGTTCTTTTTTTGCTGACTTTATATGGCAGACATATTTACTTTTTCTTTGCCGGTCTTTTTCTTTGCCGGTGGGGGGCCGTCAATCATCTTATTCCTGTCCATCTTTTTGACCTTTTCCTTCAGGGCTAGTAATTCTGTCTCTTTGTATCCCTTTTCTTTAAACCTTTTGATTATTATACTCAATTGTTTTTCAAAATCTTTTCTGTCACTACAGTTCCTATATAGACGCATTAATTGTCCCTTTGGTATATTGCTAATCCACTGGGCGTGGTGACAACTGTTAGTTGGGATATACCCATTTCTATCTGTAGCTTTGAAAAATGTGCGTGTGTTTAAAGACCCGTTCTGCTTGTATATCTGTAAATCAAGGTAATCGATACTCTGCGTACTCCAGTTACCTGTGAAGGTGATTCCGTAGATGTTTTGGTTTATCTCATCAAAAAAAATTTGTAATTCTTCTTTTGTAACTTTCCATACTACGATGATATCATCTATATATCTTCGATATAATTTAAGGTTTTCTCTGTGTACACTGAATATTTGTTCCTCTTCCCACAGGTTTAAGAACAGGTTTGCCATGCTGGGGGCGTACTTTGCCCCCATGGCTACCCCTTTTGTTTGTGTATAATAGTCTCCCTTGTGCCAAAAATAATTGTGGCTCATAGCTAGCTTTAGGCCCTCAGAAATGTATTTAATCTGTTCATTTTTTAAATCCGTTAGTTTATGCCATTCCCATTCCACACTGCTTAGTCCATCTTCCTGTTTGGTATTAGTATATAAGGAATTCACATCTATTGTTACTAGAATATCTTCCTCATGTGTTTCATTGTCTAAGTTCAGCAATGAGTTGTTTACTATCTTTCAGATATGACTTGCCTTCTGCTACCAACGGTTATAAGTACCCATCAATGTATGCCCCTAGTCGAAAGAATAGTGAGTTAATCCCACTTATTTTTGGTCTGCTGGGGGGATTCATTTGGTCTTTGTGTATTTTTGGCACGTAATAGATTACTGGGGTTTTTGCTGCTTCTGGAGTTAAAAATCTTGCTTCTTTCTTCATTAAAATGCCAATTTCTTCTCCTTTTTTGACAAATTCTTTCAACTTTTTGTCATATTCACCCTTTGGGTTTCCTTTGAGTTTTTTGTATGTGTCTGGAGTTTTCAGCAGTCTATTCATCTCGTTTTCATAATCTATTTTATTAAGTATGACTAAACCCCCGCCCTTATCTGCTGGGCGTATGATTATTTGTTTTTTCTTTTCTATTTCCTTTATTGTTTTCCATATGTTGTTCTTTCTGGACTTCTTTACCTTTAATTTCCTTATATCCACTTCTACCATTTTTGTGAAAACCAGTAGACCAGGGATATGCAATTAGCGGACCTCCGGCTGTTGCAGAACTACAACTCCCATGAGGCATAGCAAGACTCTGACAGCCACAAGCATGACACCTAGAGGTAGAGGCATGATGGGACTTATAGTTTTGCAACAGCTGGAGGTCCGCTAATTGCATATCCCTGCAGTAGACTCTCATTCTGTTGCATTTTGGGATTAAATATTGAGTTGTTCCTCAGGTTGGAATGTCTGAATTGGGCAGTCTCCTTTACCTTTGTACTCTGCTCCTTTGAGGCAAACTTTTTTTAATATTCATTTTCCTTACAAACTTCTGTAGATCTATATAAGCCTCAAATTTATCTAAATCCTTATCTGGGGCATATTTCAACCCCAGAACCAGTACTTTGAGTTCCTCCTCGTTAAAAACAGCTTCACTTAGGTTAAAAATGCCTCCTCCTAGTATTCTCGTCTTCTTTTTCTTGATACCTCCTCTCTTTCCTCTGGTCCGTCTTCTCTTCCCCATCTTTGGGGTCTGTAGGTATGTTCTCTCCTCTCTTCCCATTGAGTTACTCCTGGATCTGTATTGTTCCTCCTCCCATCTGTATATCTGGTTGTTCTTGGATTCCATCCTTGTTGTCCCCCATTTCTTTGGGGGCCCCCTTGATATTGGTTCTGATTGGGTACTGAAGGGGTCTATATCCTCCTTGCGGTCTGTATGGTGCTTTTCAGCCCCTTTATATCCCCTAGCAAAAAAATCCCTCCTGTATTGAGGTTCCCTATATGGAGTTTCTTGATAATCGTATCTGAGGGGTGAATACCTATTTGAGTGTCTTGAGATGTTTGGTGTGAATGGTACATTGTTTGAGTGTTGTGTTCTATTTGCATATTGTTTTTGCTGACTGTAATTTCTGTAAATGGGACTTCTTTCCTCTCTTCTATGTGTAGATGTCATTTCCTCATTTCTCCTATTCCTAGGCGTTCTGGTTTGTACTAGTCTAACTTGTTGCCATGTTGTGTCTTCTCTTTCTACCGAGTTTTCTTTTAATTCTTCCGTCATAGATATATTATTTTCTTATTCATTGTAATTCTCATCTGCTTGCCACTTGTAAACTTGTTGGTTATTGTAATCTAGTACATCTCTTCGAAAATTTCTTCTGTTTTTTCTGCTGTATTTCTTTTTCATATTTTTTAATTGCTTCCTGAAAGTTGGTCTCCTTATCTTTGTACTCCCTTGATTCTATAAATGGTATGAGTTGATCTCTTATTTGCAAAATCTCTGTTTCTATGTTTTTTAACTTATGTTGTCTCCTTATTACTATTTTCTGTAATAACTCCTTTTCACTTTGGTTGAAAAATTTATATCATTCTTCCATCAGTCCTTTGTCATTAACAGCATCATTTATACCATTCTTCCATCAGTCCTAATGACAAAGGACTGATGGGAGAATGGTATACATTTTTGAACTATTGTATATATATATTGTTAATTTAATTCATTATTTTAACTCTACCCTATCATATTCAAATTTATTATGTTTTTCTTATAAGGCTTATGCGCTTTTAATTTACAAACCGTTCTAATTGGTACATGTTTGTAGTATGTAGTGACCCAGGTAGTACCACGGCTTGGCCATATTGAAGTATATACCAATCACTATCAAAACCGCTAGTCCAGCTAATTAGCTAGGGGACTCTGCTGTAGAGTTTTCCATGAGAATGGGATCACGGCATATAAATTGCTAGTGGATTAGAGAAATAGCTTAATCGAAAGTCTTCTTAAGTTATCAAACCATTTTTCATCTCAACACGGGGTTCGGTCTACAAAAATCTAACCACAAATGGTGCCGTGTTACCTTGCGCAAGCGCCGTAGGGACACTACACCCTATATAAAGCGGGAGGTGTAGCAAGATGGACGCTCCAGATGACATCTTGGATGACAAAACGCGTAGAGTGTCATTGCATCACTTCCGGTCTGAGCGGCGATTGTTGTTTACACAGCGCCGGCTCTGTTCCATTATTGAATGTTTTAATCACTCAAAATGTGAGTATATTTCTCATTTTTTTTATAAAATAAAGCCTTTCTCAGACAATATCAAGCTATGGGCATTCCTTTTTCCTTTATGTGACACCTTGGTTGAAAGCCAGCAAAACGTTTTCTCAGATTGCCCAGCAAGATCCCAGAGAGCTGCACAGTGACTCATACTGTGAAGGCATAACACCCTTGGGGGAGGTAATGTTATCTGGTGAGTGAAATCACATTATCAACACGAATAATATCACCTGGAACCACTGTCACTTGAAAGGATAATCAGCATCTATTTTTGATGAAGCACTGGACACTGTTTTTGAGCACAAGTCACTGTATTCACTGTATGGACTAATTGCCATTGATTTTGTGTTTCAAGCATTTTTCATTATTTGCCTTAGTTTTTAGGTTTGCACTGTGGTATAACACAGAGACGTATATTTATTTCAGGTACTTATATAGCGCCGTCAATTTACGCAGCGCTTTACATATACATTGTACATTCACATCAGTCCCTGCCCTCAAAGAGCATACAATCTAAGGTCCCTAACTCACATTCATACATAATAGGGACAATTTAGACAGGATCGAAATCAACATACCAGCATGTCTTTGGAGTGTGGGAGGAAACCGGAGTATCCGGAGGAAACCCACACAGGGAGAACATGCAAACTACAGGCAGGTAGTGTCATGGTTGGGATTTGAACCAGCGACCCTTCTTACTGCTAGGCGAAAGTGCTACCCACTACACCACTGTGCCACCCTATTCACATTTAATTTTCCTTTTTTCTTTTTTTATCTGTTTTGGTTTTGTTTTTGGGTTTGCACTGTGGTATACACAGAAACGTATATTTATATCCAACTTCATTTTTCATCTACACATTTCCCTCCAATATTTTAATTTTTTGACTATTTGTGAATATACTTTTGCACTTTTGCCTCTGACTTTTGTTACAGAGGGCCTATCACATTAACAACATTATCACTTTACGCATATAAGAAAATAGAGAATCTCTATTCCTCACAAGTTTAGCCCACTGCATAGAAAAGGTTTTGGTTTGCACACCCCAGAGGGTGCAACACACCAGGTGGGAGCATCACACCAGGGGGTGTAACATGGCAGTCGGGGTTCAGCACATAATTTTTTTGCAATATACTGTGCAATTAACAGGCAGAGGGTTCAACACTTTTTAATTTTATTTGTGCAGCACAACTTTTTGTTCTCACACCCCAGGGGGTGTAACACACTAGTGGTTTTATTGAACCAGAGGCTGTAAAACGTTAGTCGGTTATATTTGTTTTGAAGCTTGGCAACTTCATATATATTTTCTCTATACACAGTCTGTGATTAACAGGCAGAGGGTGTAACACTTTTAATAAAGTTAATTTTCTAGAACATAGGATACAACACACCCAAACGTGAATTTATCCCAATGCCCCACACCATGTAGATTCATGTACACTCTTCATACTTTAAGGCCCCCCTGATTTGGCAAAGGCAGAGGGTGAAACACACTAAACCCCTTTTTTGTTTCTGATTAAAAGGTTTCATGTATAAATTGGTCTCTAAACAGGTTATTATTATTCAGCTCCCACTTTTTAGGTATCTTTTATTTCCTGATATTCTTTCATAATTAGACCACGCCTACACCTTCCTTATTCATGGATTGAAAACTGGCTACAAGGGCGAGTTCAGAATCTTCAGGATATTCATCTTATGCTCCACTTAAGTGGTTGTAATTTGTAGAGGCAGCAATTTTTCTCTTTTGCAAACACTAGGGCACTCATTTGCCCATCTAGATTACCTTTACTTTATATCCTATTTTATCTTATTTATTTTATTGTCACACTGTGTTTGTGGAATCTGTGGCGCAGTATCACCTAACGCCTCTAGTTTTCAATCCATGTACTCACCCTATGGTCCATGCCAACGGACCTTATTTTGTACAGTTAACGTTTATGGGGAACTGTGTCAAATGCTTTTGCAAAATCCAGATACACCACGTCTACGGGCCTTCCTTTATCTAGATGGCAACTCACCTCCTCATAGAAGGTTTATAGATTGGTTTGGCAAGAACGATTCTTCATGAATCCATGCTGATTACTGCTAATGATACCGTTCTTGTTACTAAAATCTTGTATATAGTCCCTTATAATCCCCTCCAAGAGCTTGCATACTATTGATGTCAGGCTAACTGGACTGTAATTCCCAGGGATGTATTTTGGGCCCTTTTTAAATATTGGTGCTACATTGGCTTTTCTCCAATCACCTGGTACCATTCCAGTCAGTAGACTGTCAGTAAAAATTAGGAACAATGGCCTGGCAATTACTTGACTGAGTTCCCTAAGTACCCTCGGATGCAAACCATCCGGTCCCGGTGATTTATTGATGCTAAGTTTCCCAAGTCTAATTCTAATACTGTCCTCTGTTAACCATAGAGGTGCTTCCTGTGATGTGTCATAAGGATAAACACTGCAGTTTTGGTTACTGAAGCCCCCCAATTCCCTTGTGAAGACTGAGGAGAAGAATAAATTCAATACCTTTGCCATCTCCCCATCCTTTGTAACCAGATGTCCTTCCTCATTCTTTATGGGGCCAATATGGTCTATCCTCTCTTTTTTACTGTTTACATACTTAAAGAATTTCTTGGGATTTTTTTTTTGCTCTCCTCCGCTATGTGTCTTTCATGTTCTATCTTAGCCGCCCTTATTGCACCCTTACATTTCTTGTTACATTCTTTATAAAGTCTGAATGCTGATGATGATCCCTCAACCTTGTATTTATTCTTCTGACAAGGTTTGTAGTTTAGGGAAGTTGGCTCTTTTGAAATTCAGTGTCTTTGTATTCCCCTTATGTTTCCTATTTGTGTGATTTATACAGACACTTACAATTACAGACAGATCCCTACACATACATACATACTGTAGGTATTTGTTTAGATCAGCTTGGCATATATACTGTAGGTATTTCTTTAAATCAGTCTTTCTTAACCAGGGTTCCTCCAGAGGTTGCCAGGGGTTCCTTGAGCTCTGGCTGATTGACCTCCCATTTGATGGTCCCCGCATATCTGTATAGCTGTATGTAATGGTGGTCATACATGCTTCAATAAATGGTCGATTTCTCTTCAGATCGTTCACTTCTGACAGAAATAATGGATCTATGGTCAACAATCCATTCAATCAATATGCCACACACAGGGAAGTGGATTTGGAGCGATAGGATATGACCATAGGTTACTGATCGCATCTCTGTTTCCACCATGTATGTAATCTCATAATCTGATCAATCAAAATATTATCATATTCATAAACAAAATATCTCTTTGCTGCTGATCAATGCAAAGAGATTATTAATTTTCTGCCCCAACTCAGTTTAATCAAATTTGATCATAAATTGAGTCTAAATTGATGGGAAGGGAAGTTATGACTATTCAGTTGTTTGCAGATTCAATTGTTTTGATTGAATTCTATATCAATCAGGTAATGTCACCAAACCATGTGTGGCCACCATAGAGAGGGGTCATTCTTTGTACTAGCCACCAATGTAAGAGGCATTTTCCCACTGGCACCCAATTTGTTTCAGCAGGAAAACATTTTAACCAAAGCATTTTACATTCCGGACAATCTTTATCTGGTCAACTAATAGTGGTTTTGTTGTACTTTTGTCCTGTCATAATTTATCTACACCATTAGAAAGCTTACTCTGCAAAAGGTTAATAATTTGAATACCCTACCTAAAAACTGTACTCAATTATGTTCCCACCCCCTTCCTCCTATCTATCCTGCCTAGCCGGTATTAAAAAGATCAGTATACTTACCTATTTTTGATCTGTTCGGTTCAAGCCGTGATTCCACAACTTTGTGTAAGTGAACAGGTCTGAATTTCGGTAGCCATGACATCACCCAAAGGCTCCCATAACCGGCACTTTGCCCTCTCCCCTGCAGCAGCTGCTCACAGGGAAGCCAAGGCTGTGGGATCATGTAGATAGAAAGATAGATGTTGCTGATTGCTGAAGAAACCCCTACCAACCTCTGGAGATCCCTGGAGTTCCACAGAATCCTGGCTGAAAAAAAGCCCAAAAAAGTTAAAACCTTGATTTGCTGCATTGCCCGATTCAGGGCTTGTTTTCGTACCAACAAAAACTGGCGACTTACCTGTTTATCGCTGCAAAGAGAGCCATTGCCAGAGCCTGGAAGAAGTCCTTTGTTTCTGTGATGAGGAGCATATTGACCGACCTTATGGTTAATGAGAAAATGGCGAGTATTCTACATGACTCTTTCGCCAAACGTCTTAAAATGTGGTCTCCTTGGTGGTCCTATACTCTCCCCACAGTGCACCTGACTAGTTTAAACGCTTCTTAATTATTGATTTGGCTTAGATCCTAGCCTGCGGGTATCTTACTCTCTTTACTCCTCCCCCTGTCACAACCCCCCCTTTTTTTTTTCTTTCTTCTCTCTCTTTCTTTCTCTTTCTCTCTCTCTCTCTCTCTTTTCTCCTTTCCACACTGGGCTTCTTCCTGTTTTCACCCTCACTCTTTCCTAATTTGTGCCAGTGCCTTTGGACTTCAGTCATCTTTGCGGACCTACGGCCTGTGCCGCGGGGTCGTACTCTGAGCACCTATTCCACAAAATAGACCTGGTTTTGGTTTGTTTATTGATGTTCTGTGTAATTATATGTTTTTCATCTGATCGCCCTGCATGGGTGACCTGCTGATCTGAATCTTCGCAACTTTCAATAAAAATTATTGTACCAGAAAAAGGCTGGGTTAAAATATCTGCCAGGCTTGTATTGCACTATGTGTCCCATGGATTCACCCTTATTTTTGATCCTGTTGACCACTGCCACAGGACAAAAAGTAATGGAAATCTAAACAGTTATCAGTGGAATAGGAGATGAGGGAAAGTCTGCCAAAGAGGACACCTGCTTTAGTGACAACACTCAAGGGTGCCATTTGGTGCTACCTCTTGGCACTGAGAACGGATGGGTAGCATTGCATCATTATGACACTTTGTCCTACTACTTTCCCTCACAACATGCTGCTTACAGCTGTCACTCAAACAAACAGGAATCATCACAGCTGTCACTCAAACAAACTGGGATCAGGCAGCACATAGAGGATTGCTTGGCTTTTAAAAAGGAGGTTAGGCATAACATTTTAATAAGAAAAAACACATACAAGTGATGACTGACCTCTAAAGGTAGAGTCTGATTACAAATAATAACTAGCTGTCCTTCATGCGGACAATCTTTCTATTAATAATCCAAACATAAGGGCAGGGAGGTTTGAATGAATATATTCCATAGAGTGATAGATGGTGTATATTTGGACCTAAAGACTCTAGGACAGAATGAACAAAGACACAGTATGAACACACTAGTGCATTAACAACAAGCAACACTTTATAAAAATAATCCATTTACAGGTAAAACAAGAAATGGTTCTCAGCTATCAGTCTTAGACAGGTGTCACTGATATCTTCTGCTGTACCCTGTGGCCTGTGGATGGTAGATAGCACATCTATAGCCACTGGTGTGGGGACCTCATAGCTGGAATAGTGGGTATCCTCATAGTTAAACAGCAACCTTGCCAGCATTCGAGGTGTCCACTTCCAAATAATGTAACCTTCTTACCACTTTTTGGAGGCACTCCTCCTTTTACAAGCCTATCTATAATGAGGTGTATTTAGGTTATTAATAGCCATAATGGGGGGAAAAGGACTTTTGATATTAATCAACATTAATGCTCGCCCCAGGACTTCTCCTGAGCTTCTCCCAATCTTTGGAACTCCCTACCCCAATCTGTCCAATTATATCCTCATCTATCCATCTTTAGATGATCCCTGAAAAACGTTCCCTTTTTAAAAAAAAACCTATCCTGCTTCTAACTAATACACTACATTTTAACTTTATCCATCAGCCCATCTCCCACAGTTATTACCTTATGTATCACTTGACCCTCCCTCTTAGATTGTAAGCTCTAACGGGCAGGGCCCTCTGATTCCTCCTGTACCAAATTGTATTGTAACTGTAATGTCTGCCTTCATTTTGTAAAGCGCTGCACATACTGTTGGGCGCTATATAAATCCTGTATATTAATAATAATAATAATAAAAATAATAAAAAATAATAATTACACAAACCTCTGTGCATGGCATATAGACTGCCCTTGAAATCGAATGTATAGCAAGCTAGTGAATACTCTATTTCACTCAATAAAACATCAACTAGAAACATCATCCTTAAAGTGTTATTAATCCCACAACACTTAAATTAGTCTGTATATCCTGTCTTCTCTGATCCTCCTTTTCTTCCACTGACTCCAGACCATTTCCTGATAGAACAGAGCAGTAGGGAATAGGCTGCACATGCTCAGTTTGGTGTGTATTGCTAGAGAGTTTTTTTTTTTTTTCTTGGGAGGGTGCATGTGATCGGCACAGGGCCAATCAGTACTGTCCAGACAGAGGGTCAGGGGAAAATGAAAACTTCTACAAGCTTTAGGCAGATAGTGATGCAAGTCACAAGACTGCTATATACTGCTGATGGAAAAAGGTGATTAGCAGTTTATATTTACTAAAATAATTGCATTTCCATGTTCTGTGTACTGTGGGAGACCAGAAATAGTAAATGCAGGGTCCATGGTTTAGTAAAACTTAAATCTACTGAGTGGAAATAGAGTGTACAGAAATTGTTTCCAAACAGAAAGTGAAAATGGAAAAGAAACAATGTTGCTTAGGAAGATTATCCTGAAAATAGTAAAAATGCTTTCATAAAAAAAATACCAGGTTAAAGCGGGGGTCCACCTATCTATCGTTTTTTTTTTTTTTTAGTTCATTCACAAACTTTTCTTCTCAGCATTACATACTCACATATTGTGTGTAATATGTCCGCCTGTGTCAGATTTCGTCGGAAAGAATAACTTATATTATTCACTGCAGGCGGTTTCCATCTTCATTGTGGGCATTTGAAGCCCACAAGCATTTATTTCCTGGATGTGGTGAATGCTGTGCTCCCAGCATTCACCGCTCGTTCCCGCACATGCTCAGTGGCATCCTGGGAAGCCTGAGACTAGCTCCCAGGAGTCTGGGAGAGGCTAGAAACACGCCTACTCCCACGGGAGGAGAACCAGGAAGTGCAAAGAAGAATAGAAAAATAAAAGGTAATTACGGCGATTTAAATTTTTTTAAACGGCATGTCAGCATCTAGGCAAGGAAGAGAATACATACAGATATTGTTCAAAATTTGGGTGGAACCCCGCTTTAAACGTGAGACTAAAGATAAATATAGGGATAGAAATTCCCAAAAAATTATTTAAATTACAGGATACTATTCAAATCTAGCCCCATGGAAGACAACATACAGTATTTAGTCTGTAAATCCAGTGGATTTCCTGTCTGCATAATGCTGTAACCTTTCAGTTGCTGATGATTTTAGAGGGATATTTTCAATAGCAAACACTGTTAGATCCTTTATATTATTATTGTGTTTTATGTGTGAAATGTATGATCTAATAACCCCTTCTGTATATTTCAACAAATGGTCCTCTATCCTGTAAAGGTCTGATAGTTCTACCAATATACATTAGACCACAGGGACAAAGTCAAAGTGCATGGTCACTAGAGCAATTAATGATTTGTTGAACAGCAGATACATCAATCCTTTACTATCGATTTTTCAAATGATAGCTGTAACCTAATAAACAAATCATTATTTTCTGTAGCTACCATGTAGTATACAATTTTTATCCCTATTTTCTGTAGTCTAATGCAGTGTTTGTCAACCTTTTTTCAGTCAAGGCACCCTTTAAAGATTATGGACAGTCTGGAGGCACCCCATTCTAAAATGTAAAAACAAATCTAATAGTTTTACACAATGCAGCAACTTCCACACGTAGGACACCAAACGTTAGAGGGGATTTATTCTGCCAAAGCAAATACACTTTTGGAAACTGGTACTGACTAGTATTCCAGTGTTTCTCTTCTCCCTCAGTTTTTCTCCATCACTCAGCTAATGTGAACCTATCACTGATGGAGAGGGGCAGGGGAGGGGGATACAAGGATGCTATGCAGACGACTGACATCATCCAACCGATGATGTCATTGGTCGTTAGGACGTCGGCAGCTAGAAGGTGTACAATGAAAACCTGTGGCTTTGTGTAACTAAAAGGCAGCCTTCATCCACACGTCAGCTTGTATACAATTTTTAGGCATTTTGCCCAAGCACCCTTGAAGAAACCTCAAGGCGCCCTGGTTGATAAACACTGGTCTAATGTATATTGGTAAAAGGATGGGGGTCCATCGTCAGAATATACAGTTTCAGTGTGAAATTCCTCTAAAAACAGGTGTGCATAAGGCGGTAGTCAAAGAGACTCAAAGAAAGACAAAGATATTTAAAGTATATGTGAACCTTCACCTTGTAAAACAACCCATTCATTTTTAAATAAAAATGAAAGGCATATATTTGTGTATTTATGTATGTAAAAACATTATAAATACTTATTTTTTTCTTTTTTTTAAAAGTGACCACATAATCTCTTTTCTCAGGTGCATAAGAGGTTTGGAGAGGTGGGGTGGAGAAATAGCAGTACAGTGATCTTCCCAGTGAATGGCTGTGCAAAGGGGGGGGTGGTAATTCAGCACAAGTTTGTTCATTGAAGGACAGGCAGCCTGTTATCCCAGCACAGCCAGAAAACTGATCACACTGGGAAGGATGTGCTTCTATGCCTAGCGTGGTCAGTTTGAAATAGGAAAGAAGGGGGGCCGCAGGATCACCAGGTATTTCACACAAAGGAAGAAATACAAAGAGAACAGGATTCTTATTAACACAAGTACATGGCACAAAGGCCACATATCAGGAATATGAAATGTTGGGGTAACATATTCTTTAAGGCTTTCCCAACCAATATAATGTTATGTATATACTGTGAAGGACAAAGCAAAGCCTTACCATCCCCACCCATTTAAAATCATTGCACTCCTCTGCCCCCTCACAACTGGACATTTATTTTTTTCCCCGTAATACCTGAATACTAGGGACATCTCCTGGTACTTTCAGGATTCTCAGCCTAGGTGAAAATGATGTCCCATTCACCTGTTGCCCCCTAATATACTGACATCACACATCTGTCTCTTCCTTGTTCTTACAGCCGAAACTCTGATGACACATCACGGTTAATGTGATTCATCAGGGGTCTAGCTGCAAGAATCAAAATTTAGACAATTAACTTATGTAGCACCCTGGAGTTTAGTCAGGGTTGCTCCTTGAAATTTACTTGCCAGGAATAGTCATCATGGCTAATTGTTAGCGATCCATTGATTTCTTCCTAAGTTTGGCCTGGTTGCACTTTTCTCTTCTACCACTAGGTGGCGGGGTACTTGGTGTACGAGATGCGAGAAGGGTAACACAAGGTCAGATTATGGGTAAATGGGGCATCTCAGCCAATGGGCAGGGGTTTTCTTGAATCCCTTTGCCTGCTGGGGGAACCTATATATTTGGGTGGATTCAGGTGATCTGCGTTCGGTGCCACCTGGACGGCTGTCTGGGTGGACGTGTGTTGTATTGTCTGGGCTGCTAGGCCGAAGATTGGGCCTATCCTGGGGACATCTGGCTGCTAGGCTGTCTGAGGGCCTATCCAGAAGCAAGAGAGCAGCGCAGGGTTGGGACTGCGGCTTGCAGTCCAACCAAAAGTGACGGTTCTGCCGGCCGGAGAACCTGTCGTGGTCGAAGGTAGAGGCGAAATTGCCGCCAGTATCTAGGGACTATCCGCCTAATTACCAGGGACCACCATGAGTAACTAAAGCAAGTACCGGAGCAGCTTTCTCACCAACCGGGGACGATGAAGAATCGGGAAACTTCAGTGGGTATCAAGCCAGGGACCCAGCCAGCGGAAGTGACGCTTGCAGAGCGGCCTTGTGTGTTAAGCCAGGGACCGAGCAGGCCAGTGGGGTGAAGCTTGAGAGGTATCTTGAGTGCTGAGCTAAGGACCCAGCAGAGAGGTGGGGGTGACGCTTGAGGAAGATACCACCGTGAAGATTGGAGGAGCTCAAGGGATTCAGTGGTAGTGAATCAGTGGGCCTAGTGAGAGACTGGGAGCTCAGTGGGCTGAAGAACTACAAGAAGTGATTGTAGTAAAAGTGAAAGAACTGTTACGCTTTGTGTTAGGAACTGTTAAAGACTGTTGTCATAGGAGACATTCCTGCACATGTTGATGTGGCGTCATGCTGGTGCCTTTCCCTGCATCGCTGTCCTCCTATTGAAGTCTCGGAGTCTGCCAATTAATCTTGCAACTATCTAAGGGTGTCCTGGCCCTAACCCTCTCTCCCCCAAAAAGTTTGTTAAGAGAAATAAACTTTCTTTTGCATTCAAGAAGTGTCTGGTGCCCAATAACTTTAACTACACTGCACCCACTATGCCTCACAACCCACTACATACAGACGGATTTCAGCTATGCCTGGCCCTAGAGGTTCTCATTAGATCAAAGGAGGCCTGGGTCCTTGCTACACTTACAATGGATGTAAATAAAGAAGATGGTGGCATGGGACCAGGCATGCAGTGGTAGACCAGCAGATGTTGCCATAAATGTTTAAAAAGTGTTAACTGGAGTTCGGCTTCAATTTTCTTGTTTCTTACATAAAGAAACCCTGTCATCAACTTAAAAAGTTGCAGGTAAAGGCACAGAGAAAGTAAGTATTTTACATTCTTACTTGCAGTGGTTTTCCTTTCCATAAGTTATACTTTATTCACAAGCCATATGCCTTTGAACTTGCTAGAAAATGCAATTACTCCAGGAAAAGCCAATTTCCATTGCACAGCTCCCTTTCTGCTTGCACATCATCGTCCTGACCACTTATGGGATTGTCTAATTTCTCTTTGTGCTGGCCCAGCTCCCCCACCCCTTGCCTCACCTCCCAACATAACCTTTTATGTAGCTGCAAGGGGGGAATACTATAGAGCAGGGATATGCAATTAGTGGACCTCCAGCTGTTGCAGAACTACAAGTCCCATGAGGCATAGCAAGACTCTGACAGCCACAAGCATGATACCCAGAGGCATTGGCATGATGGGACTTGTAGTTTTGCAACAGCTGGAGGTCCGCTAATTGCATATCCCTGCTATAGAGTGTCATTTGAGCTGCTGCCATCACGTAAAATTTAACAACACGTACCAGCAAGGGCCTTTCGGATGTTTTACAGGTAAAATACATTAAATGCATATATACACAGTATATTTATGGGAATATTTCAGTTGACATGAACAGTCAAGCAACAGTGTCTCTTTAAATTGACCTTGTCAATAGAAGGTTTCCCTGAAAAGAAGAAAGTAAATACTTACCTGCCTATTCACTGTCATCCACTTGAGAAAAAAATCCCAACTGAAGTTTCTTCAGAAACCAGTACTTTTGGAATTGTCAATCTGCTGATGCTTTGCTGTACTCAGTAGATCCAGCCACCCGTCCTATATCACTATCCTGTTCTTTGGTGACATAGGGATCAGTGAAAAGAACCACTGAGCGCAGTAGGGGACCAGGAGGTGGACACTGTTGGAAGTGTTGGTTTCTAAGACAGAACTAACAGATGATTAAACTATGTTACAGAGGGAACTCAGAAAAAAGTATGTTGATCCTAGTCCTCAACATGGTATCCATCCCTGTGTGCTTAGGAATCAGGCTACATTTACACTGGCGCTTAAAGTGATTGTAAGGGTTCATTTTTCTTTCTTTTAAAATAACAAACATATCATACTTACCTCCACTGTGCAGCTTGTTTCGCACAGAGTGGCCCCAAACATCCTCTTCTGGGGTCCTCCGGCGGCTCTTGCGGCTCCTCCCCGCATCAGATAACCCCCTAGGAGAAGCGCTCTCCCGAGGAGGGGCTTACCTTGTTACCTTGCGAGTGAGCTCCAGAGTCCAGCATTTTTGTTTGACAGCAGTGGGAGCCAATGTCTGTGCTGCTATCAATCTATCCAATCAAAAGCCAGGACCCCCTGGAGAGAGGGACAGCGCTTCCCCGCCGAGGAGATGAAGGGGCTCAGGTAAGTAAAACAGGGGGGCTGGGGGGCCAGTGACTGCCAGGTGTTTTTTCACCTTAATGCATAGGATGCATTAAGGTGAAAAAGCACGAAGGTTTATAACCCCTTTAAGGCTAGCGAGAATTGTAGCCGCAGGAATTTTCATATTCCTGCTGCGGATGTGAGCTGCTAGGTGCAGCTGTCAGCTCCGTTCACTTTAATAACAGGTCACCAAGGACCACAGCTTTTTGCGGCTATCTGGCCATGGCACAATGTGCGTCCAGCAGCAATCACTGGCTCTGCAGACAGCAAATAAAGAAATTCACATACAATTGCAGCAAAAATGTGCATTTAATATGTACTGTAATTAAGTATAAAGTAGCATCATAACCACTATCAACAGGTCACAGGTTCAATGCACAGGCTCCTGCAAACTCTTCCTCCAACCCAAGGTACAGGCTTTAAGTTGGAGAGAATGCCAATAGACTATGAGTGAGTGTAACATGTAACAAGCTAATAAGTAAAGATAGAAACCAATCTTAAAAAAAAAAATGGCAAGCTTGGTTATCTCAACCTATGGCTTCTTATTATTTAAAGGATTGTGACCTCTGACAATGTTCTTAAGTTTGAACCATTTTTCTGCAAATTTTGACATTTTGGTGTAGCTTGTTATTTAACACTCCTTTCTCTAATCCTTGTTGATATTTTTAAACTTGGTGACCAATCTTTGCTTACAGTTTGAGCTCAATTGGGGTAAGCAGGTTCTGGCTTTCAAGAGTTATAATATTACCTTGTAACCTTCCCTTATATTGTATTCTTCCTTTCTTATATGCATTTTATAACAAGTATTGTTACAAAATTCTATACAGAAATGTCTATTGCCATTAATAATATGATATCTTAAAAAAAACAAGTTATAGTTAAAAAAAACAGATAGAAACCAATCAGTTAGCCCAGTGTTTCTCAACTCCAGTCCTCAAGGCACCCCAACAGGTCATGTTTTCAGGATTTCCCTCAGACGAAAGGGCTGTGGTAATTACTAAGGCAGTGAAACTGATCAAATCACCTGTGCAAAATAATGGAAAGCTTGAAAACATGACCTGTTGGGGCGCCTTGAGAAACACTGAGTTAGCCCATAGCAAGCAATCAGCTTCTATCTTAAATTTTTTCTACACAGCTTACAAAATGAAAAATTAAAAGCAGATTGGCTACATTCCAGTTGAGACAAAGTTTATTTTAGACACATTTTTTTTTAGTTTCCCCATATCTACATGACTAAATTCCAGGCATATGCCATATTCAACAATAGCATAGTTTTTTAAATGATGTGTAATGGATCAAAGTGTAATAGGTCAAAGAGAGCTCCAAATGATAAATCCTACTTACTACTAAAATGTATACGGTATTTTAATATTAATTCTGCTTTATCATCTTTTTTATTATTATTATTATACAGGTTTTATATAGCGCCAACAGTTTGCGCAGCACTTTACAACAGTTACATTACAATTTGGTACAAGAGGAATCAGAGGGCTCTGCTCGTTAGAGCTTACAATCTAAAAAGGAAGGGTCAATTGATACAAAAGGTAATAGCTGTGGGGAGATGAGCTGATGGAGGAAGTAAAACAGTGTTAGTTAGAAGCAGGATAGGCTTCTTTGAAGAGAAGGGTTTTCAGGGATCGCCTAAAGATGGATAGATTAGGAGACAGTCGGACAGATTGGGGTAGGGAGTTCCAAAGGATGGGAGAAGCTCTGGAGAAATCCTGGAGGCGAGCATGGGAGGAGGTGACAAGGGAGCTAGAGAGTAGGAGGTCTTGGGATGACCGAAGAGAGCGGCTTGGTTGGTATTTTGGGACTAGGTTAGTGATATAGCTGGGGGCAGAGTTATGAATGGCTTTGTAAATAATTATTAGTACTTTGAATTTTATTCGTTGGGTGAGTGGAAGCCATTGGAGGGATTGGCAGAGAGGGGTGGAGGACACTGAATGGTTGGTAAGGTGGATGAGTCTTGCAGCGGCATTCATTATGGACTGAAGGAGGGATAGTCTATGTAAAGGTAATCCAATGAGGAGGGAGTTGCAGTAATCGAGGTGAGAGATGACCAGGGAGTGAATTAGAAGCTTGGTGGTGTCATTAGTTAAAAAGGGGAGGCTAAGGTGACATGATTTGGACAGGGATTGTATGTGGGCCTGAAAGGACAGTTCAGAGTCTAAGGTTACCCCTAGCACCCTGGCATGTGGGGACGGACTGAGAGATGTGCCATTGATCTTGACAGAGATGTCAGCGGAGGGGGCACGTGGGGGAGGAAATATTAAGAGCTCAGTTTTAGATAGATTCAGTTTGAGGAATTAGTTTGACATCCAGGCTGATGTCTGTTAGTAGATCAGTGATGCGTGAGGAGATTGATGGGGTGAGCTGAGGGGCAGAGAGATAGATTTGGGTGTCATCAGCATATAAATGGTAGTGAAAGCCATGGGAGGCTATCAGCTGATCCAGGGAGGACGTGTAGATCGAGAACAGTAGAGGTCCAAGGACAGAACCTTGGGGGACCCCAACGGTAAGAGAAGTTGGAGAAGAGGAAGTGGAGTTGTAAGTGACACTGAAGGTGCGATGAGATAGGTAAGATTCGAAACAACCGAGAGTGC
Source organism: Aquarana catesbeiana (assembly GCF_042186555.1). Classification (NCBI taxonomy): domain Eukaryota; kingdom Metazoa; phylum Chordata; class Amphibia; order Anura; family Ranidae; genus Aquarana; species Aquarana catesbeiana. The sequence continues at coordinate 649,457,145 of NC_133324.1, forward strand.
AGCCATAGAGACCAAGCAAATTGAGTTTTTTGAGGAGGAGGGGTTGGTCAACTGTATCAAAGGCAGCAGAAAGGTCCAAGAGTAAGAGTATGGAATAATGACCGTTGGTTTTGGCTGTTAGTAAGTCATTTGTGAGTCTTAGGAGGGCAGTTTCTGTGGAGTGAGGTTATTCTCAATGAGGTGGTTGCTCAGTCGGTTGTAGACTAAACGTTCAAGGAGTTTGGAGGCAAAAGGGAGTAAAGACATGGGTCTTAAAATGTTAAGACTGGTGGGGTCTGAGGCCTTTTTTGGTATGGGAGTGACTAGCGCATGTTTTAGAGGGTTGGGGAAGATGCCAGTAGAGAGTGAGAGGTTGAAGATATGAGTTAAAGTTGTTGTAAACCCTTACAACACACTTTTACCTACAGGTAAGCCTAGATTAAGGCTTACCTGTAGGTGCTGTAAATATCTTCTAAACCTACACGGTTTAGAAGATATTTACAATTCCCCATACAAGGATTTCTTCTGCGCATGCGCCAGGGTTGTAGCGGTCGGGGCCCGATTCTATGCGCAGTGAGGGGGGCAAAGGTATTCAGGGTGGATGACAGTGAACTGTTGTAGGCAGAAGTGGCCAAGTTGGGGCAGGACAAGGATGAGATTTTGTCGTAGAGACAATCTGTAGCAGAAAAAAGAAGAGAAGGGTTAAGATTGTGAAGGTTTCTACGGGTAATAGTTTGGTAGTTGAAAGGCAAGGAGGAGGCAGACAAGGAGAGAGTGAAACTAATAAGGTGGTGATCAGAGAGAGGAAAAGGAATATTGGAGAGATTATTCGGAGTGCATAGGTAGGAGAATATGAGGTCAAGGCAGTTGCCAACAGAGTGAGTAGAAGCGCTTGTCCATTGTTTTAGGTCAAAAGAGGAGGTTAGGCTCAGCAGCTTAGAAGTAGCGGGAGTGTTAAGATTAACAGGGATGTTGAAGTCACCAAAAATGATTGTTGGAATTTCAGAAGAGAGAAAGTAGGGTAGCCAAACAGAGAAGTCGTCAAGGAAGTTTGATACCGGTCCAGGAGGCCGATAGATCACAGCAATTCTCAATGAAACTGGAGAAAATAGACAAATACAGTGAGCTTCAAATGAAGAGAGGGACAGAGACGGGGGTGGATGAAGAACCTGAAAAGCGCTTTGAGGGGATTGGAGGATTCCAACACTACCTCCTTTCCGTCCATTAGGCCTGGGAGAGTGAGTCCACAGGAGGCCACCATAGGAGAGAGAAGCAGGAGAAGGAAGGTCAGGTTTTTGAATCCGGGTCTCAGTAATTGCAAGTAGGTTCAGGGAGTTTGTCATAAATAGGTAATGGACGGTGGTGTGTTTGTTACAAACAGAGCGGGCATTCCAAAGGGCACAGGAGAAGGGGAGGCTGATTCTAGAATGAAGAGGAATAGAAATGAGATTGTGTGGATTGCGACTGCTATCAGAGGATGGGGGGTGCTGGGTATGTTGGCCGAAGGTAAATGATGGCGGTCCAGGATTTGGGGAAATATCTCCAGAAGTTAGGAGAAACAGAAGAGTGAGAGAGGCGATATGGGAGTGCAACTTATGTGGGGGGACACGTCCCAGTGGCCTGCAGGTTTTATTGGTATATGGGTTCAGAATTAGCAGGAGCTGATACAGAAATAAGGAGAAAACAGGAGTGAGGGTGATATATATATAAGCTGTGGGGTGGAGAAGATGGGTGAAGGAGTGAGAGTTTAAGGAGAGAGAATGCAACTGTGAGAAGGAAAAGTAGGGAGTACATGATACAGATACAGAGTGAAATTGAGAGGAAGCCTGAATGAGAGATGAAAAAGTTTGATGGAGAATCAGGTCACCTGTAGTCTGTTTAGTGTTCTACAGAAGTCTGTTGTATATTTTCACTTTGTGCATTCGCTGAAGTGCTGAGCGGAAGTGTACTACTTAATCCAATATGAATACTTTAACAAAGATGATAGTTGCCAATGCAATCCCAGCCTGTGCAAACCCCTGCCTGTGCATCCGCCAGGTAAGGCCTAAATTTTATACTGAGTTTGGGTGGGGGTATTGCCAATTAATTAGTCAGGATTGCATAGGAGGAACACATGACTAATAGAATGAACTTCTCACACCAAGGCTCACTACAAGACACAGCAAGAGAGCAGAAAGGTCAGAGCCGTAAAGATAGGAACTGCTCATAATTTAGGTATAGACAATAAGAAAGTAAAATAAACATCACTGTGATATGGACAGAGGTAAAGAATTTGAAGACAGCATAGTTTACCAAAAGCACATACACAGAATTTAGCAAGCAGATCCCAGTTTCAATTAAAGGTGGAAGATGTGGTTGAGTTGACACATACACAGAATTTAGCAAGCAGAGGTGGAAGATGCGGTTGAGCTGACACATACATAGAATTTAGCAAGCAGATCCCAGTTTCAATTAAAGTTGGAAGATGTGGTTGAGCTGACACATACCTGTAGGAGGGGTAGAGAAGAGTGTTAGATGCTGAGCGGAAGTGTAATACTTTATCCAAGATGATAGTTGCCAATGGAATCCCAGCCTGTGCAAACCCCTGCCTGGTTTATGTGTATTATGTGTATTATTTTAAACTTTTCCTCCAGCCCTGATAAAGGGGTATTGTTTGGGTTCTGAAACCTGTTGGCTATAAATTGCCATGCTTGTTGTAACCAATTAAACATGAAAACATTTAGACTGTTAAGTTCTTCTCATTTGGCTCTTCTTTTGACCTATTACATTTGGATTTCTCAACTTGAGTGAATGTCCTGCCCTGGGGAATCGACTTCTTTCTTGTAAGCTGCAAAAAACAGACCAATTGGGCTCAAGTAATGACTTTGCCCACATTTTCATAACCTGTGAAAACCCCTATTCAGCACCTCTCTGCCACTCACTACCTCTTCAAATTTTTCCCTGAGCTAAGATGATGTCATCAATCTGCTGTAGGCAGAAGAGGTATTTCCTCAGTTCTCTTTTTTCTAGTGATCAGACAGATCAGATATTTGTGAAAACTACACAGGCACCAGAATTTTCATAACTTTGCCAAAACTGAGCCAGCATCTCAGTCCAGGAAGTGGATGGTGAACCTAGATAATGCCTGAATAAAGATGGCTGCGTCCTTCTGGAGGGAAAAAAAGATAAATGCATTGTCAGGGGGATCAAGTGAAATGTATACCTGCAACTGGTAAACTTACATATAGCTAAGCATGCATTAACCTAATGAAAAAAAAAACACACGCAAAGTCCACTGTAACATTTATACATTTATATCCATTCCCAAAAAAGATTTCTGGGGCAAATCAAGGAGAAAGAAGCAATTTCTTGTTAAAAAAAAAAAAAAAAAGGAGAAAGAAGCAAGTAAGAGAAATTTAAATAGACACGGATTACAGACATGGAAGAACTAAGAACATATGGATTAAAGCGGAGTTCCACCCAAAAGTGGAACTCCCAATCATTTGTTTCCCCCCTCCGGTGCCACAATTGGCACCTTTCGGGGGGAAGGGGGACAGGTCTTTAACAGGTATCCTGTTCCCACTTCCGGGAGCCACAGCCACGGATATTGACGTCACAGCTTGGCTCCCTCCTCTTCCCCCTGTTGCTGGGCCAATAGGACACGGGCGACACATGCGCAGTAAGGTTCCCGGCGTGAGGCTATAAGGCTACACTGCTGGGTTCCCTTACCCGCAATGGTGGCGGCAACACCCGATAGCTGATGGAAACATTAGCTGTGGTGCCGACATCGCTGGACTCCAGGACAGGTAAGTGTCCTATTATTTTTTTTGTTTTAATATATTATCAAACTGATATAACTTTATGTGAACTTATTATGCACCCTTCATATTTAATCCACTTAAAAATAGAAAAAGCAAAATTCACCTCTTGTTATTTCTATGAACCTTTATACCCCATCCCACCCTTCAACCCTCCCCCCCCCCATCCCTCCCTGTGTTGCAGTGTAAACAATCATATCCGTGCACCGTATATGCACCATATCGATTTGTGTTATAAATAATATATTGTGTATATTTTACTCTCCTTTCTCTCTTCTCTATTCCCATGGGGGCACTAGTGCGGGCTAGCTCCTGAGCCCCGCTGCTGTGTGCATTGACACAGACTTGGCCCCGCCCCCACTCCCTCACCACTGGATTTGATTGACTCCCGCTGCCATCAATTTGACCAATGAGGAGGGAGACAGCGGTGAGAGCCGCTGCTCTCATGCACATCACTGCATCCAATCGGGCTCAGGTAAGAATTAGAGGGGATCTTGCAGCAGAGAAGATTTTTTTACTTTAATGCATAGAATGCAATAGGGAACAAAAAAAAACTTTAGAATTGCTTTAAGCACAGTAAAGTAAACATTCTACAGTAAACTATTGTTTTTTTACAACTTTCTGTGCTGATGGCTCCTGCTCTGTTTGAACCTCCAGTGCTGCTTCTCCGAACCCCTAGTCTTCACAGGAAAGAGAGGACAGTGCAGTCTTCTGCCAGTCTGTTAGCTTGGAGAAGGGAGTGAGGAAGAGGAGAGAGAAGCAGGGGAGGGCCTTACCATCCTAAACTACAGGGCTGTGTTCTTCTGTTGATGAACACAGTGTAGGGAGACATAGCTCTAGTCTCTGTATCTAAGAGTGGTTCCATAGGATGCTGCAAAGGAAAGGAGCCTGCAAAGGAAAAAAACCTGGGGCAGCCGCCATGGCACCAGATTGAACAGATATCACTTTAGACTAACAACTAAAGATAGATAACTACCGCAAATACAAGATAGTCCCATAAGGAAAAAACTGTAAGGACATGACCCTTACTGAGTATACAATAAGGATTGTTTTAGATTAAATACAGGGTACTAAAGCAAGTCTACTTTTATTTATTCCATTAACACTGAATTTTTATATTCCAGGAAGATATCTCTTAGGAAACCTTGACGGATGTCTGAAAAAAACGCAGGAGACTTCAATGTAAAGTCAAATGTTTGTAAATTATTTCCTTTTTCACTTGATTGCAAAATGCGTTGCTTAGAAACGGTCTGCTTAGATTCAGAACATGAGTCAAGGAAACTTCACCTGACAATGCACAGATCATTTTTTAGCACTGTTCAGTCAACGTATAAAGAAAATGTAAAACCTTGTCAGGCAGATCTGACATTAGATGTCAGAAAAGGGATATAATCAAATCTAAAAAAAAGAGAGCGCACCAGCCTAGTGCATTATCCCACATTTTTTTATTAATAATAAAAACAAGGCTAGGCTTTGAGGAAGAAGGTATTCTTTCGAAATGCATCAACCAGCAGAGGCCTTGATGTCCTCTCCTCAGCTATATAGAGACTGTTGGTTCCAGGACTGATTGCCATGATTGAGTGACTTTTGCCAAGTTTTTTTCTTCCCATTGTGTCAGTAGCTTTTAACCTTGTTTTTATTATTAATAAATGTACTTGGGATAATGCACTAGGCTGGCGCGCCCTCTTTTTTCTAATTCTTTTGTGACTACTAGGTAGAATTGCCACCTCATCCCTTTAAACCCAAACATATATTAATTACACAGGTTCTGTGGCTGATTAAGGTAATAATTAATCTCACTTGGTGACTTATCTGCATTAAATTATCCTCAGAACCTGTGTAATTCATATGTGTTCGGGTTTAAAGGGATGAGGTGGCAACACTACTACTACTACTGGACATCACACCTATGCTCGAGAGTTGTTGGTTTTTGCTGCTTTCATAATATCAAATCTGTTGATAGTAGGCTGTGCATATTCTGGGCCAAAAGGCACACAGTCACATTTTGCCTGTGTCAACTTAGAAATTGTAGACACATGGGATGCTATGTCTAAGCAATCATTCAACAGTAAGGATGAGCTCCGGCGTGTTCGGCACGGCGCTGTGTTAATCACAGGCAGTGAGACATTTTCCAGATGTGCGGCTGCAGAGATTGGGAAATGTCTCATTGCCTGTGATTAGCGCAGCGCCATGCCGACTTCCTGGCGGGCTCTGCACGTGGAGTGTGCGAACACGCCGGAGCTCATCCTTGTTCAACAGCTGTGGCCCCATTGACAAAAAGAAGATTAAGCCTCAGCATTTTTTCAGTGACCATGCAGGATAATTAATTTGCCTGTATAGGATTAACTGAACGCATTAGTAAATATGCTTTATAAGGCTTGGTTCAAACTTGTATGTGTAAAGCCGCTTACACACGATCAGACTTTCTGACGGGAAATGTTCGATGACAGGCCGTTGGCGGTAAATCCAAGTGTATGCTCCACTGGACAATTGTTGTCGGACTTTCCGCCAACAAATGTTGGCTATCAGGTATTCAAATTTTCAGCGGACAAATGTGTGGTTGGATTTTCCGAGCGTGTGTACACAAGTCCGACGGACAGAAGTCCAAAGTACAAACACACATGCTCGGAAGGAAGGACGAGCCAGAAGCGGTCGGTCTTGTAAACTAGGGCTCGTAACGGAGAATTAACATTCGTGACGTGGCAAATTATGAAATCTCCAAATGCAGCGCACATTCTCTTCTTCTTTAATGGGATAATAATGAAGCTGTTTTGCTGGTGATACTGATGGAGGTTTTGCAAACTAATTTTCAAAGCCTTTTTTTTTCTAGTGATATCAAGAATAATATTATTATGCTTTATTTTTTATTTGGGCAAGTTACCACAACACAATTATCCCGTAGTTTTTAAGATCAAAGATACAACTATGTTGGTGTCCCTTGTCAATTTTACATTGTGTTTTTTTAAATGTAACTGCTTACTCCCAAACTGTCATTTGAAGTAAAACACATAGCCAAGTATTATTTTACACAATTTTTTTATTGTGCATTAAAAAAGAAAACAAATAAAATTAGACATGCTATCTGCCAATAGAACTTAACCAAAAAGTGCATTCTATGCATCCAAAAATATAGAAAATATACCAAATCAAATCATTATTCAACCAAAAAAATCATGTAAAAGCAATAGCTCCAAGGCCAATAATAAATAACATGTTATCTCCTCCGATTCCGCAAACATGTCTGGTTGACGAACGGGCATTCAGAAACAAACGGAAAAGCACAAAATGAAAAATGCAAAAATAAAGGTCCGATATAAAAAGCGCGAAATGAAAAGCGCAAATAACACGAAATTAGCAGAAGAAGCCCAAAGGGTAGCGCTAAAGAGCTGAAAAACAACGTAGTATGTCACTGCATTCGTAATTGTTGGCCAACAATTGTGTGGCTGTGTGTATGCAAGACAAGTTTGGGCCAACGACCTTCAGACAAAATTCCACGGTTTTGTTGGCGAACAATCCGATCGTGTGTACGAGGCTTAAGAGTGTGTGTTTCTGCTTATTTTCAGGGCATTCCCATGCGTCATATGGAGGGCAGCCCATATATTTTTGCGCACGAGAAATGTAGAAAAGTCTCTGACCCTTTTCCAAAATAGCACAGCATTGAAACACAGATGTGTTGGGGTGCCATCAAAGAATTAATAGCACCTCCTCACCTCTGCTAAAGGGCAGCGTCTTTCTATGCGTGTTGGGAAAGCGTGCAATTTTTCCCAACCCACACTAGTCAACCTAACTCAAGATTAATACAATCCAGAGCTGCCCTAGACAAAAATGTGATAAAAATAACTGAATATACTAATCCACAAAAAACAGAATTACATATTATAAATATATAATGCACAAAAAATAACGTGAAAGCCCAAGTGAATAAGCAGAAAATTCTACTTAGAAAGTTCATACAGTGGAACCTTGGATTACGAGCATAATCCATTCCAGGAGAATGCTTGTAATCCAAAGCACTCGCATATCAAAGCGAGTTTCCCCATAGAAGTCAGTGGAAACTAAAATAATTTGTTCCACATTGACTTCTATTGCATGCAATACCGCATGCGGCCAGAGGTGGGGGGGCGCCGGAGAGACTCGGAAATACTCGGAGACCTCTCGGCTGCACTCGGAAAGGCTCAGAAACACTTGGGAATGGAGTATTTCCGAGTGTTTCCGAGTATTTACGAATGGCTCTGAACAGCTCCGAACGGCTCCGAGTGTCACCCAGACCTTTGGCCAAATGCGGTACTGCACACCACAGAGGCTTGAATCCTGCTCGTTTTGCAAACTAAGTCAGGATTTTTAAAAAGTAATTGCTCGTATTGCGAAGTGCTCGTTAACCGCGTTAATCGCAATCCGAGGTTCCACTGTAGATTTATATTCATCACCAGCAGCCTATTTACCTTCCTTGTGCAGGACCTCCACCGTAGGTAGTAAAAATGCACGCTTACCAGATAAAATTGACCTTTTATATCTACAAAGGTCTAAGGGCCAGTTCACACCACATGCAGTACAGTGCGTTTTTGTTCTGCATCAAAGATGCATGGAAAGTAGGTTATATGGTTTCCAATGGCATAGTTCACACCAGGGCAGTCAGTTCCAGGGCTTTTCAGTTCCAGAAAAAAAGTAGAACATGCTGCATTTTTCCTGCACTGGACTGTACTGGAACGCAGCAAAACCCATCAAAAACGCACTGAAATGCACTGGAATGCATCAATAACACATCAAAAATGCACTGGACCCTAGTATAGTAAAAAAAAAAAAACAGGAAAAAAAGAAGAAAAAAAGCACCTGGAATGCATCCGGAAACACATAAAAAATGCACCAAAAATGCACTGGAACGCATCAAAAACATGTTAAAAAAACGCGTATGCAGAAACGCATCGGGAACGGATCTGGAGTGCGTTTTTGTGGTGTGAACTGGCCCTAATGAGCTCAGATCTTAATCGGCTAACACATGGATCTCTGAGGAGCAGCTAAGGACAATCTCTATAAGGAAACCAGGAATGATGGTCCTCCGCCGGACCAACCTCCCCATAGACCACCGTGGATAGGGATACAGAAAACAGAATGCTCTGATAGTGTAAAATCTTTTTTGGATATTTTATTAAAAATTAAAATCACACTTACATCATGAAAGTGATAAGAACACTGTACAGTTTCTTCGCCGGCAACATATTCAAACCCGCACTACCGGGATTGGTAGGGACGCAATGATATCAGCACACAGCTCCGCCCTAGGCATTTCATCACACGTGAAGTGTCCTTAGCTGCTCCTCCGTGTGTTGGATTAAAGTGGTTGTAAACCCTCACATATATTCAGTGAAGTGAACAGCCTCAGATGATACACAGAGATGAAACAAATCCTCCTACATAAGTTTTACATGTATATCTGCTGTCTTCAGCTTTATATACTGTTTAGAAAGTGCACATGGTGTTAGAATTTTCACTTCACTTCACCCCCCACATAGGTAGAGACTTGCAGAGCTGTGCTGTGAATTGGCCAGCTCTCTGCTAATCCAACCTGACACAAAATTCAGCCTGGTTTTATCACAGTTGACAGAGAACTTGTCAGAAGTTATCATGCTGATAACAGAAGAATGGAGCAGGAGAAAGACACTGGGCTTTAAAGAGAGATAAGAAAACACTGCAGATATATGTGCCCACCTCAAATTTCATGAATCCAGTTTACATCCACTTTAAGACCTGAGTTCATTAGACCTTTCTAAAGATAGAAGGTACATTTTATCTGGTAAGCATACATTTTTACTACCTAAGGTGGAGGTCCTGCACAAGGAGGTTATATATGCTGCCGGTGATAGATACAGTATCTCACAAAAGTGAGTGTACCCCTCACATTTTTGTAAATATTTTATTATATCTTTTCATATGACAACACTGAAGAAATGACACTTTGCTTCAAAGTAAAGTAGTGAGTGTACAGCTTGTATAACAGTGTAAATTTGCTGTCCCCTCAAAATAACTCAACACACAGCCATTAATGTCTAAACCGCTGGCAACAAAAGTGAGTAACCCCTAAGTGAAAATGTCCAAATTGAACCCAAAGTGTCAATATTTTGTGTGACCACCATTATTTTCCAGCACTGCCTTAACCCTCTTGGGCATGGAGTTCACCAGAGCTTCACAGGTTGCCACTGGAGTCCTCTTCCACTCCTTGATGATGACATCACGGAGCTGGTGGATGTTAGAGACCTTGCGCTCCTCCACCTTCTGTTTGAGGATGCCCCACAGACGCTCAATGGGGTTTAGGTCTGGAGATATGCTTGGCCAGTCCATCACCTTTACCTCAGCTTCTTTAGCAAGGCAGTGGTCATCTTGGAGGTGTGTTTGAGGTCCTTATCATGTTGGAATACTAACCTTTTGCCCAGTCTCCGAAGGGAGTGGATAATGCTCTGCTTTGGTATGTCACAGTACACGTTGGCATTCATGGTTCCCTCAATGATCTGTAGCTCCCCGGTTCCGGCAGCACTCATGCAGCCCCAGACCATGACACTCCCACCACCATGCTTGACTGTAGACAAGACACACTTGTCTTTGTACTCCTCACATGGTTGCCGCCACACACGCTTGACACCATCTGAACCAAATAAGTTTATCTTGGTCTCATCAGACCAGAGGACATGGTTCCAGTAATCCATGTTCTTAGTCTGCTTGTCTTCAGCAAACTGTTTGTTGGCTTTCTTGTGCATCATCTTTGGAAGAGGCTTCCTTCCGGGATGACAGCCATGCAGACTAATTTGATGCAGTGGGCAGCGTATGGTCTGAGCACTGACAGGCTGACCCCCCCACCCCTTCAGCCTCTGCAGCAATGCTGGCAGCACTCATACGTCTGTTTCCCAAAGACAACTTCTGGATATGACGCTGAGCAGGTGCACTCAACTTCTTTGGTTGACCATGGCAAGGCCTGTTCTGAGTGGAACCTGTCCTGTTAAACCACTGTATGGTCTTGGCCACCATAATGCAGGGTCTTGGCAATCTTCTTATAGCCTAGGCCATCTTTATGTAGAGTAACATATCTTTTTTTCAGATCCTCAGAGAGTTCTTTGCCATGAGGGGCCATGTTGAACTTCCAGTGACCAGTATGAGAGAGTGAGAGCGATAACACCAAATGTAACACACTTGAGACCTTGTAACACTTCACACCTGAGACCTTGTAACATTAATGAGTCACATGACACCGGGGAGGGAAAATGGCTAATTGGGCCCTATTTGGACATTTTTACTTAGGGGTGTACTCACTTTTGTTGCCAGCGGTTGAGACATTAATGGCTGTGTATTGAGTTATTTTGAGGGGACAGCAAATTTACACTGTTATACAAGCTGTACACTCACCACTTTACATTGTAGCAAAGTGTCATTTCTTCAGTGTTGTCACATGAAAAGATATAATAAAATAGTTACAAAAATGTGAGGGGTGTACTCACTTTTGTGAGATACTGTATATCGAGGTAAAGGGGGAAGCCCGGGATTTTGCGATGATGTAGCAGGGTGATTAGGTGGAACACCTTACAAACATTGTCTCCCCCGCCTAACGGCCAGGCCCAAAGCCTACCTGGTCTCTGTGGATCAGGGAGCATAAGTATTTATTGATGCGAGAGCACAGATCTTCCCCAAGAATTTCATGTTCTCATTTAGTAAAGAGATTGGGCGGAAGGCCTGAGGTTTTTGGGCCTCCTCATTAGTTTTGGGGGTCATAGAAATGTGCACTCGTAAGGAGTCAAGAGAAGGCTATGCTCCCTACTTCATACTGTTGAAGTAGGCTATCAAGTGAGGGAGCAGGAGGGAGGAGAATTTACGATAATATAGGCCAGAAAAGTCATCCGGACCTCTGGCCTTGGAAAGTCAGATGCCCTTGATAGCCTGGGCTACCTCAGATTCAGAAATGTCTGCATTAAGAGCTATATAGGGTGATGAGGAAAGAGGAGAAAGATGAAGGTCACAAAAGAAAACCATGTGTAAAACATACACCATTTCATCATGCCATTCATGTCAAGCACGTAGTACAATGGTTCTCTTGTACAGAGTGCTTTTAGTTGAAAGGATCACAGTTTGAAAAAGAAAATGTTAACTTGGCAGGATTCTTAACTGTTATGACAAAGCTGATCTGTTCTGTTTCGGCATTTGACAGTGTATCATATTCTTCAAGTCAGTTTTTTCAATTCAGAGATGCAGTGTCCATAACAAGGCAATCTGACACACAGAGGGGTCTTCTATAAAAAAAACTCAGAGAAATATGGGTGACCGTCTCTACCATCATGTGTCATAAACAGACAGTGCCTGTGTCCAAAGGAATACTCTATACCATGGTAATCTTTATAGATTTAGAATTTTTTAAAGGTTCCAGGAGATCAAATGCATTTCAGGTATCTACATCTTCTTCATCAGGGCTAATAATAGTAATTAATAAAATTAATGAATTCATAAAAATAAATGTAAATTCATAATTTAATTAATAAAATGTATACATATTGGTTAAAAATGTATAAAAATGCATTCATAAATGTATTCATAAAAGAAAAACTGTATACACCCACATATATAAACATATATGCACATTTAAAAAAAAGTGTATTCATGCATGAGAAAATATTATCTAATTAACTATTGTATAATGTTTTGATGATAAATATATATTACCAAAATGTTATATTTAACTATATATATATATATATATATATATATATATATTATATAATTTTCTATCTTCAAATACTGTACATAACATGGTGGTAATATCTCTACACTGTCAAGCGAGCAGCCTACTGTTTTCACTCAACCTTGACTATAGCCAGCACCCATAAGCACATAATTTCTCCTACTATATCTTGTGTCACTGGGGAGAAAGAAAGGTGGAACTGTACATGGTATGGATACAGCACCCAAATGTACTCTAATGCTAATAAATAATGTATAAAATAGTTGAAATGGAAATATGTCAGACCCGTGACTGTTTGATTAATTTGCTGCATCGCACTCATGATGCACACAGGATAGAGAATTTGAGATTTTATGGAGCTACAGGAGTGTAGAAATGCCATACATCTGCAATGTCACTGCTTGAAGAACTACAAAAGTGTAAAAGAATGCTTGTGCTTTTTATTGATAGCTTGTGAGGTTTATGATCCAGTGCAGCTGCTACAGAGAGTACAGACGAGCAGCAGAACAGCTGCACTGATATCATGTTAACAGTGGTATCCAGAAAATGCTGCAAAAAAATTTTCAGTGCCATAGCTGCTTACTGAAATATACCATGGGTTACTCTAGCACATGGCTCTAACATTTTACTTTACTGCTGTGATTTTGTAAAAGGCTCAGTCCATCTTTTGCAAAAAATAAAAAATGCACCCATTATTGAATAATTTCAACCATTGATTAAATACTTTATTTTATAATAAAATGCCCAGAGTTCCTGCCAGCCATCTTCAGTACTTCCTTGACTCTATCTGCCATTACTGTGATGACGCACTGTAAGATTCCACACATGCGCAATAGAATGAATTTTGACTTCCTTTTTTGTTTGCATGTTGCCATGGTAATGGCAATGTAGGCTAAGGTTAGCTTACGTTGCCCCAATGGCAACATGTAAATAAAATGGGTATCAGCATTAGAGAGCTTTCCTCCTGCATACTGTGCATGCTCCGATCGATGCTCCAGTTCTCAGCCGATTTTAGAGCGTGCTGTGCTTGAAAAGCTCCTCCTCCACTTTGCCTCTCCTACACTCTGCAGAAAAATCTCTGGAGATTAAAAAAAAGCACAGGAAGACATCTGGGATTAATAGTGAAAATATCCCAGGATTCAGCGTGTGGGATCTGCAACGTCACTACAAGTCCCTCTGCCGTGGGAGAAGATGGGATTTGTAGTTTTTTCATTCACAGATCTCTTTAAATGAATGACATGGTGGTGTCGTTAGAACAACACACATCTGTACCAAATTAAATTAATGACAGGAGCAAATTGTGGGCAAAGAACCCCTGGATTCTGTAAGTGTGGGGGGAAGGTGCAATATGGGGATAGGGAGCGTCAGACCATGTTTCATGTTACACTCTCAGAAATACAGACTTTTCTTTCAACACTATATTTTATATATCATGCTAGGACACAATTTTATTGATGAGCTATATGACATCACATGATGTGATGTGATGATGTTATGTCACATTCATTACTGTCCACAAATAAGATGCAACAGGATAACAATATGGGAGATATAGACAACAAGCTGTCCCCCAAACATAGGAGGTGCCCAAACAAGGAAGTCAATCGCTGGATCAACATATAATTGTTTTCAATTAAAGTTTCATATTTACAGATATTGAGAATAACATGGGCATTCAGGGTAGGCTCCCCAGTCCTTGGGTCCTCAATACTCCTAGTTGTATAAAGTTTATGTGATTTGTCAGTGTTTAAAGGCAACCTTCTGTAAAAGAAAATGGAAGCTGATATTGCTGAGCTTCTGTTAATAGATTCAATAAACAAATGACTTTCCAAACTATGAATCGTTATCACGAATATATATACATACATAAATATCGAATTTCAACTAATACGAAAGAAATTATAGCGTATATAACGAATGAATTCAACATGAGTCGAGATTCATTATATTGAATATTGACACTCTACAAACAATAACGAATTATCCGAAAACGAATAACAATACATAACAAATATAACAGCACGAAATAATGTATTTTACGAATAACAACGAACCGAAACTAAACAAAATTTCCCGTTGTGCACAAGTCTAGTACACATGCTCATAATAATTCTTGAGTGACAACCAGACATCCCCTGACTGGCACATGTGTGCTCATAATAATTCTCGAGTGACAACTAGGCGTACCCTAGCTCGCACGTGCGCATGCACATTAGTGTGAGCGTGCATGGATACTTAAAACTCACTTGTCTATTTAAAGTGGCTCTAGAGTCCAGAGGATTACTGAGTGGTCGTCAGCTTCTACTGCCTGTGACCTGATCCTGTGTCTGTTCCTGTGTGTACCCGGCCTGTTTGACTCGGTTCGTTCCTAATAACTTGTTGCTGACACAGCTTGTGACATGACCACCTTTTGCCTACCATTCCAGTGCCTTCTCTGCTCACCAGGTACCGGCCCTGGCTTGGCCCTCACTGTGCTCTGGATCTGATTCCGTATCTCTGCTGCTTGGCTGCTACCAACTTCTACCTGCCTGACCACCCAAGATCCTGCATCCTCCTACTTGCCAGCTTGTTTGCTGCCTGCTGTTTGACACCTGCTGCTGTGTATTTGCACCTGCCAGTCCACCAGTCTGCCTGCTGTCCTACACCTGCTGCCATGTATCCAAATCTGCCAGTCCACCAGTCTGCTTGCTGCTTGTCACCTGATGCAAGTGTCTTCCTTCCAGGATCTCCAACCAGGCACCGATGCCACTCCATGCCCTATTATATCCTGTCACCATCTTCAGCAAAAACATGACAGGAGGTGTAAGGAAAAGCCCTCCAGTCACCTCGGCCTGAACAATGTACGTGACAGTCAGTCACAAAGTCACATTGGGGGTGGCACTGAGGCCAGGGTGTCCATAACAGATATTTTGTTCACAGTACAGATCAGTAACACTGAGCCTGTTAAAATCACAGGCGTTATTGAGCTCCCTACCTAGCCACTGCACCTGTCACACAGGCAGACACTGCAGCCAAGGCTCTTCAGCAAAGATGAGCTTAGGCGTGTTCAGATACTAGTCTGAACCCAGCTGAGCTATCCTGACAGGAAGCTATCACTGTCATAATGGCGGAAACATTCCCCGGTATAAAGCTGTGTGAAAGGGAGAAAGAAGACTCATCAGAAGTGAGGGGATATCCCCTCTTAGACAGTAGTTACCAGGCCAGGTTTCCCCATTTCCCCTCTCCTCATGTTCCTGTGATAACTCAAAATGATAGAACTTGCCATCATTGACATTTCTGTAGCAGAAACAATGATCACAGGAACCCATAGTGAGGGCAAACCTTCTACAATCTATCCAAAGTTTAAAAAAAATCTTTGGCTTAATGTAGCAAGGTCTCTGGCCTTGTCCAGTCTAATGAGGACCTTCAAAGCCAAAGATAGCTGACATCCTTCAATATGTAGTGGGTTGTGAGGCATAGTGGGTGCAGAAGATGGTGAAAGTCATTGGGTGCTGGACACTTCTTGGATGTAAAAGAGTTTTATTTCTTTTGACAGTCCTTTTTGTATTTTTGGGGGAAGGAGGGTTAGGGCCAGGACACCTTTAAGTAGTTATACATTCAATTGGCCGACTCTGAGACTTTAATAGGAGAACAGCCTTGCAGGGAAAGGCCCCAGCAAGGCGTCACTTCTGCACATGCAGGAATGCTGTCTTCTCTAATGTAACAGTCCTTTCAGCTCCACTACAACTGCTTCTTGTTGTTCTTCAACACTGAGCTCCCGGTCTCTCACTAGACCCTCTGATTTGCTGACTCTGAATCCCTTGAGCTCCTCCAAGGTTGGCGGTGGTATCTCCCTCAAGCGTCACCCCTGCTTCTCTGCTGGATCCCTAGCTTGGCACTCCAGATACTTCTCAAGCTTCACCCCTGCTAACTGGCAAGGTCCCTGGCTTGACTAACAAGGCTGCCCTGCAAGCGTCTCCTCTGCGGGTTGGGTCCCTGACTTGATCACTGCCTGAATTTTCCTGATTCTCCACCGTGCCCGTTCGGTGAGAATATGGTTCCGGTACTTTCTTCAGTTACTCACTGTGCTCCCTGGTAAAAGTGTTTGGTCCCTTTGTGGCGACAGCTTCCCTTCTACCTCCGACCACTTGATAGGTTCTTTGGCCAACAGAACTGTCACTTTTGGTTGGACTGCAAGCCGCAGTCCCAACCCTGCGCCGCCCTCTTACTTCTGGATAGGCCATCACACAGCCTGGCAGCCAGATGCCCCCGGGTTAGGCCCAATCTCCAGCCTAGCAGCTCGTGGCATACGACACATGTCCACCCAGACAGCCATCTAGGTGGCACAGAACATAGATCATCTGACCTCACCCGAATATATAGGTTATCCCAGCAGGCCAAGGGACTCAAGAAAACCCCTGCTCATTGGCTGAGATATCCCATATACCAATAACCTGAAGTTGGGTTGCCCTTCTCATATCTAGTATCATCAAGTTCCCGGCCACCTAGTTGTAGAAGAGAAAAGTACAACAAGGCCAAACTTAGGGAGAAATCAATAGATCTCTATCAATCGATCAAGATAACTACTCTTGGCAAGTAAATTTGTGAGGAGCTCCCTGACTAAACCCCAGGGTTCTACATCTACATACACTTTAAAATATTAAAATATTAATGGAACAATCAGTAAAAAAGCATAGCAAAATGCATTTGATGGTAACAGACTCAAAGAATTCCAAAGACAAAACATAAAAAACTCTACACATGCATTTTTTTTTTTAGGCCCCTTGTACACTGAGAATGTCAAGGAGGCAGGTGCAGCATCTGGGCATTCATCCTTAAATTCATAGGGTCCTAAACATGAGTACCACTCAGTTACATCAAAACTGCCGCTTATTTCAGTCTACCATAGACTTTGACAAGCTGTAGGCAGCGGGGCTGGACACTGCACCTGTGCCTCCTGGGATTTCATCTACAGGAGCTAGAGTAGAGTTGCCACCTGTCCCACCTGGACAGTTTGGGTTTTGAATCATGTGCGTTTTTGAATCAGGCGGACTGAAACCCGGACATATTATTCAGACCGGGCTTTGCCTCTCCAAGTAACTAAGATAGTCACACACAAATCAGTTGCTGTCTGGGAGCTGCAGTCAGATGTCTGGGGGCAGGTTTGGCATTACTGGGATGCAAGGTGATGATGTCAGCAATAGCAATTTGGCCACAATCACTTTCTATGCGCACCAAATTACTACTACAGGCTGCTAAAGGGTTCGGGTTTGCTTTGAAGAAAAGGTGGCAACCCTAAGGTAGGGACCCCGTATGCAAGGAGAAGTAAAATATACACCTTTAAAATATAGTACGTAACTGGAATGGTGATTTGGCTCTGTCACTTCTGAGGTGTCTAGACTCTAAATGGCAAAATACATTCCTTTTCTGCTGCTCTACACAATTTAAAAAGCACAGTCAGGAAAATGAAAGTGTCAAGTCAACGGATCCAGTCGTGCATGCATCTAACGAGATATAAATTATTAAACACTGTAAACCACTGCAGCACCGGGTTGCAGGTTTTTAGGAAGATTGATTAAAGGACAATAGAGGGAATGATGAGAGTGGGAAAAATGGGAGTTGTATTACTGTAAAACAAGCTGGGAAAGCACAATGAAACTTATATTGACTGCAGATACATGAAGAGCATTCTAGACTTCTGTGTACAGTGTAACCTACGTAGAGTAAAGACCATGTATAATGTATATGTATGCTTATGTATGTATAATGTATGCTGTTGAAGCAATGCTTAAATAATTGATTAATATTCCATCAAAAGCTTGCAACACCCTCAAGAGAATGTTTTAATCATTAGGAGATTTGCAACCTACGTTGATTGGGACAAACAGCTACCATGTTGATGGTAAAGCAGTAGCAATGCTGTATAGTATATACAGTATTTGTATTCACATGAATAGTGTATTTAGCAGAAAAAAAAATGTTTTTCAAAAATTATAAGCACCCCATGTCTTCTTTGTTACCATGTTTTAGAAGATTCTTTTCCTAACAGATATTTTCCTTAGGCCTTAGAAAGACTTGTAGCATAGACATAGTTTATACAGCTGTAGAAGTGAACCAAGGTCAATGCAAATGTGTTCAGCCATACAAGGACAAAGCAGCAAATATTACAACCACAGCACAGGCAAGCAATAAAACATAAAACAAAACATTGGCACACTAATGAAGATAACAGAAGAATAGCTTTGTTTTAAAATTGAACTTAGAAAAATCACCCTGTGTCCTAAAGATTTGCAGCACGTGTTGATACAGTTATTTCTTAAAGTGGAAGTTAACTTATATCAATGACTTAAACCTATAGGTAAGCCTATAATAAGACTTACTTATAGGTAGTGTAAATCTCTCCTAAACATGTACCGTTTAGTGCAGTGGTTCTCAACCTGGGGGTCGGGACCCCCTCGGGGGTCGAATGACAATTTGCCAGGGGTCACCAAGTCCTGGGCTGTTCCTGAAGCCTGCACCGCTCTCCCAGCCTTTTCACGGCTGCCCAGCTGGGCTGTTCCTGGAGCCCACGGCCGCCTCTTTGCAGCCGCCCATTCAGTTCACAGCATGGCTGGGGGGGCAGAGACTAGAGGTCAGCTGACTGGTGAGGAATGTGAAGTGGGAGGGGCTGGAGGAGACCCCATCTCCTGATTTCAGCATAGGTGCCACTGCTGTGAGACACCACAGAGCTGAAGTCACAGTGAGTAACACTACCTGAGTTGCCATTAAAAGTCCCCACTACAGTTCTCAGATCAGCAGATGACCTTGATTAAGATCACCTAAATTGGCTGATCAGAACCCCCCCCAGCACTGTCATTCATCCCACCAGCGCTGCCACTCATCCCAACTACCCACCAGCACTGCCACTCATCCCACCAGCACTGCCACTCATCCCACCAGCACTGCCACTCATCCCACCAGCACTGCCACTCATCCCAACTAACCGCCAGCACTGCCACTCATCCCAACTACCCACCAGCACTGCCAGTCATCCCAACTACCCGACAGCACTGCCACTCATCCCGCCAGCACTGCCACTCATCCCAACTACCCGCCAGCACTGCCACTCATCTCAACTTACCGCCAGCACTGCCACTCATCCCAATTATCCGCCAGCACTGCCACTCATCCCAACTATCCGCCAGCACTGACACTCATCCCATTCCCCCCCCCCCCCCCCAAAGAGTAGGAGAATATAAAAAAAATAGAGAATACATGGAAGGGAAAGGAAAACAGGGGGAGGAACAAAGAAAAAGGGAGAGAAAGAATAAGATAAAGAACAAGAAGGACGGCTACAGAGAGGGATGGGGGAAAAAAACAAGAAATTAGGATAGAGAGGGATAAAAGGGAAAGAAAGGAGAACAAAGAGAGTGATACATTCTAAAATGTACCATAAGGGGTTTGAACACTGTACGAGTGGAAGGGACTCGGGAAATGCTAAATTTCCGTGAGTTAGGGGGCGCAAATTTCTTGTCTTTCCTTGGGTGCTGAAAACCCACGCTACGAAAATGTTACTTTTAGGGGTCCCCACAACTTGGGAAATTTTATCAAGGGGTCGCGGCACTAGAAAGGTTGAGAACCACTGGTTTAGTGGATATTTACTGTACATGCAGCCAGTAACATCACTGGCGCATGCGCTCTGAAGGAAAGGCCAACCCTGCCGTTCCTTCTGAGCCCTTTGCCGTGAACGGCGGCTCCCATGGCCATGTGTGGGAATTACGTCATCGTGGTCCCAGACAGTCTAGTTCAGAGCCGGAGTCCGTGAACCCGGAAACAAGACGGTGAAGATGGAAGCGGCCTCCAGCTCTGACATCTTGGGAACATGAGGGCTTCGTTTTAAGGTACAGTAAGTTTAACATAATGTGCTAGCTTTACCTTGCATGGTAAAAAAAAATTCCAGTGGTTTACAACCGCTTTAAAAATTTTGTGGAAGGTGTATTTTCATTTAGCATATATTTTGAGCATATACTGTATGCTGAGCTAATGTTAACCTTACAGTAATTTCAGATGTGACTTTACACATTTAAATGCTTTCTCTTCTATAAGTATTATTATTCTACTAGTTGTAAAGACTTTCAGATTAGCCACCCTGGCTTTACTGCTCCGTCTAAAATTTGTATCCTGAGACAGAACAGTAAGGTATAGCCATTGCATAGCAGGTTTATAGTTGAATGTATTTATTATAGGGATTTACATGGTGCCAACAACTTATAAAGCACTTTACATATTATACAATCACACCAGTACCTTTCTTCAAGAAGCTTACAATGTAAGGTCCCTACCTCACATGCATATGTAGTACCCTCTTGTGTGCAAGTAGTGTGGGTAAATTTATTTGGTTGACACATGGTAGCTGAGTGAGCCTGTAATTGGGTTGGGTTACTTCAGGTAAGGCTGGATGGCTTTACAGGACAGGTCTCTGATACCTCCCCCTGGTTCTAGAAGCTTGTAGGCAGAGTAAGGTCCTGATCTGTATACTTGAGGGAATGACCAATCCCCAGGCATAAGGTCCCTACCTCACATGCATATGTAGTACCCTCTTGTGTGCAAGTAGTGTAGGTAAATTTATTTTGTTGACTCATGGTAGCTGTGTGAGCCTGTAATTGGGTTGGGTTACTTCAGGTAAGGCTGAATGGCTTTACAGGGCAGGTCTCTGATACCTCCCCCTGGTTCTAGAAGCTTGTGGGCAGAGTGAGGTCCTGATCTGTATACTTTAGGGAATGGCCAATCCCCAGGCATAATGCACTGGCAGGGAGGCTGGGTCAGCCTTAAATATCCTGGAGTCTAGCCAGCAGGGGAGTTGGGTGGATGATGGATTGCTGAGATTTCTGTTGTGTGGCCTGGGAGGGGACCCTGGGTCTGGGGGCTCTGCCTCCAGGCAGAAGCTGAGAAAAGGAAGGAGAGATTGCCTAAGAGGGATCTCCATTACCTTTGGGTCTTGTGCAGATGATATCCTGGCTGGCTTGGGAGGATCTGGACAGATGTAGCATGCTTTCCAGGGACAGCATTGTGCTAAATCACAATCACTTGTTCTGGGGGATTCTTCAGAGCAGCCAGGTGGGCTGATAGTCAAGCTGACAGGTAGGCTGGTAGTATTTACAAACATCTGAACTGCGTGAGGTTCTACTGAGGGGACACTGTACTCCTGCATACAGTTTGGGACTTTGTGCTATTTCACTACAGGGAACTGAGAGCTCCTAGTTTGTAAAGAGCTTTGCCACTGATCCATAGAGACTGCAATTTTTTCGGAGGGAGTACAGTCCAGGCTCTTCATTTTTATGTACATAGAGAAGGAAGTTTGTCCTCACCTGTTCTTCAAGTCAAGTTGGGCATCCCATAATCCCTATCCAAGTTGTTTCCCCCAATAAAGTAACAAAGACAAGCCCATGGGCTGATTTCTTGTGTCTGGATGCAAGTTGGAAACGTGTGTTGGCCTGGCTGTGCAGGAATAGGGTGAATCAAGATCCAGCGGCTTCTGTAGGGGTAGTGCTGCACAAACATCCACCTTGTGCTTTGGTATGCTTGGGAGTAGGGATGGGCGAATGGTTTGGCCCAGGTATAAGTTCATTTTAGTGTTCATTTTAAAGGCTTTTATGCAAGTTATTGTCATAAAAAATGTTTGGGGACCTGGGTACTGCCCCAGGGGACATGTATCAATAAAAAAAAAAAATTTTTTTTTAAATGTCCGTTTTTTCGGGAGCAGTGATTTTTTTAATGCTTACAGTGAAACAGTAAAAATTAAATATTCCTTTAAATATTGTGCCTGGGGGTGTCTATGCCTCTAAAGTGGCACATTTTTCCTGTGTTTAGAACAGTACCACAGCAAAATGACATTTCTAAAGGAAAAATTGTCATTTAAAACTGATCGCGGCTGTAATGAATTGTCGGGTCTCAGCAATATAGATAAATGAAATAGATAAAGATAGATGAAAAAAAGAGCATGGGATCCCCCCCCCCAGTCCATTACCAGGCCCTTTGGGTCTGGTATGAATATTAAGGTGAACCCCGAACCAAAATGAAAAAAAAAATTGCGTAGGGGTCCCCCTAAAATCCATACCATGCCCTTTCGGGTCTGATATGGAAATTAAGGGGAACCCTGTGCCAAATTTTTTAAAAAATGGCATTTTGGGGGCCCCCCAAAATCCATACCAGACCCTTATCGGAGCACGCAACCTGAACCGTACCAGGCCACATACCCTCAACATGGGGAGGGTGCATTGGGGTAGCCCCCAAAGCACCTTGTCCCCATGTTGATGGGGACAAGGGCCTCATCCCCACAACCCTCGCCGGTGGTTGTGGGGGTCTGCGGGCGGGGGGCTTATCGGAATCTGGAAGCCCCCTTTAACAAATCCTGGCCTCCCCCCGTGCAAAATGGTAACGGGGTACAAATGTACCCCTACCATATCACAAAAAAAGTGTCAAAATGTTGAAAAGGACAAGACACAGCTTGGGACAAGTCCTTTATTACAAAATAAAAATGTCCCACGTTGTTCATCTTTTTCAATCATGCTGCGACGGACTGAAAAAGAAAAAAAAATCCACAACGACCCGTCTCCATGGGAGGCTCCAGCTGTGTGACGCTTCTTCGCTTGTGACAGTACTTATATAATTGAGGGCGGGGCCACGCGGTGATGTAACTGGGTGACCCCGCCCCCTCTGATGCCACGGGGACTTCCCCATGGCTTCCCCGTGGCATCAGAGGGGGTGGGGTCACACGTTTACTTAAACGGGCTACCCCAAAGCACCCTTCTCATGTTGGGGGCATGTGGCCTGGTACGGTTCAGGAGGGGGGGCGCTCTCTCGTGTCCCCCCCCTCTTTTCCTGCGGCCTGCCAGGTTGCGTGCTTGGATAAGGGTCTGGTATGAATTTTGGGGACTCGGGGGGGGGGAATCCCATGCTCTTTTTTTCAATGAGTTTTATCTATAGTGCCAAGACCCGACAATTCATTACAGCATTGCTCCTGAAAAAACTGTTTTAAAAAAAATTGCATTGATACATGTCCCCTGGGGCAGGACCCAGGTCCACAAACACTTTTTATGACAATAACTTGCATATAAGCCTTTAAAATGAGCACTTTTGATTATTCATGTTCGTGTCCCATAGACTTTAACATTGTTTGTGTGTTCTGCTCATCCCTACTTGGGGGCGTTTGGCTCATCCCTACTTGGAAGGCATAAGTACAGCGTCCAGCCCCGCTGCATGCAGCCTGTTGATGTCTATGGCAGGCTGTGGCTGGACAGGGCCAAACACTGTACAGAATTATATCGACATTTAGGGCTCTATCCATGTATAGGGGCCTTAGATAGGAGCCAACATACAAGCATGTCTTTGGAGTGTGGGATGAAACTGAAGTACCTGGCGGAAACCCATGCAAATACAAGGAGAACATGCAGATTCCATGCAGACAGTGTCTAGGAAGGAATTCGAAGGACCAAAGTCCTGCAAAATGTATACATACTGTATATAATTTGGTTTGATACACAAAAATAATTATTTCACACCTTAAAACGCATGTATTTTCCACTAACATACATAGAAATGTATGAAAATGTGGGGCTTCTTAGTACAATGCAACCAAATCAAAAAACAAATATAAAATTGCTGGTACTTGTATAGGAAGAGAGTATTTACTTAGCTTTATGAATGCCCATCCAGCTGAACGCGGCTCAATTCAGTAGGACAGGTCCCTGAAGTTTGCCAGGAAACCAACACTTTTGCGGGCGTCGATCTTCTGGGTCCCGTTGGAGTTCTCACTAGTTCCTCCTGCTGACTTCCACATCACAACATATCTATGGTTGAACAAGATGGACTTGTGTCTTTTTTCAACCTGACTAACTATGTAACTATGTAACAGCAGAAAACAGCACTGACGTACTGGTAGCAGCAGTTTTACTATGTATTTTTTTCAACAGTGGAACCCAGGGACAGGGCTAGAGACACGATGCTGGGTGGCTGTCCTTTGGGAACACAGGATGGATTGGAGCTGCTGCTGTGGAGCCTGCTGCAGCTGATTGCTGGGCATACACCCGAGAGGGTTAGAGTGTGTGCTGAAACCCTAGGGCAACATACTGCTGCACTGAGAACCGAGTTGCAGGGATTGGGCTGCTGCTGTAGAGCTATAGAGAGGTGCTGCTGTGCACAGGTATACTGCATTAAGGGCCAAGCTGCAGGAAACTTCACTGGGAGAATACTATAGGGTAGGAGCAAAAGATCACGGAAGCCGCACATCAGAACAAGACCTGCTGTGTCTAGACAAGTGTCAGTCTCAGCCTGGACCCCCACCAGGCCACGCCTCCAATGCGTTTCACTCCGCCCACTGGAGCTTACTCATGGGGTAAGCTCCAGTGGGTGGAGTGAAACGTGTTGGAGGCGTGGCCTAGCAGGGGTCCAAGCTAAGACTGCCACTTGTCTAGACACAGCAGGCCTTGTTCTGATGTGCGGCTCCTGGGATCTTCTGCTCTTATCTGTCATTGTCTGGAGCATGGGTGGACTCCTTCCCAGCCAGCACTCACAGCAGCACCCACAGGACTACATTACCTAGCAGCCTGATCAGCTCACATATACGTACAATGGGTTCGCAGAGAGTAATATAGGGCACAGCCACAAAAAAAGGATCACCAAGGCCATAGGCTTCAGAGGGAGGCTCAGAACTGCATGCTGCCTTCGCCTGAAATTGTGGCCTACTTGTGGCCGGGGCCAACTCGCCGGTGCACACGGCCCTTTTGCTCTCTCACATCCAGGACCAGGCGGGGCCGCATTCATGTGAAATCAACAATATAGCAGTATCCTGACTTACAAACGAGCCATATACCCCAGTGTCTCTGTATCATAACCTGATGCTGTCATACAGGTCCCACGATACATACACCTGCTCAGGATGTGACATTTTGAAGGAGACACCACAGAGCAGTGTCCTGTTCCACCAGTCCAGCTTGACTCTGCCACTGTCCTCCTAGTGACAGAACGAGGTCACTCAACGCACAAGTGCAGATCCCATGCATAGGTGTGTGCAGCCTATTGCATTAGGGTGTGCACCCCAAAGCTCAAACACACATGCCTTTCTATGCAGCCTCAGCTGCATGGGACAGGGAATTAATAGGAAATGCTCTGTGCTGAGTGACTTCCTGTTTATTCCCAACTGAAGCATAGTAAATACAGTTTACTATGCTTCAGTTATGCATGAACACAGTGAGTGATGTGTTCACTGTGCTCATTTAGAAAAGAAAGGCACCGGAAATTACATATTTACTAGCCCTTTCCCCCACTCTCCATCTTGAAACATCCCCTGCAGCAGCAGAGGGGGGAATAGAGGAGGGAAGGCAGTAGCACTGCGGGGTGGAGGGGGGGCAGGGGGGGAAGCTCTTGGGCAGTAGCGGGAATCGCTGCCGCACATAGTGATTCGAGTGTGCCCATGCACACCTGGCACACCCCCTGTGCATGCCTATGATCCCACGCATGTGCTTAATGAACTCTTTTGTCTTAGTTACCATGGGGCTAGGTTCCTAGGGTCCATTCCAATTTGTTGGGGCACCGACCGCCACACCTTTCGGTATTGCTCACCCGCGTCATCGCTCTCGGAGTTATTTCCAGGTATCAGTGATTGGCCGGAGCTGCGATGACATCACTCCCACGCATGCGCATGGGAGCCACCGATAACGGCACATCAGCTGAAGCAAGGGCACAAACGAGCCGTTGCTTCAGTGCGCATGTGCCGATGACGTTGGCACATGCTGATACAGGGGATATCTCCTAAACTATGCAGGTTTAGGAGGTATCCACGGTAGCTGCAGGTAAGCCTTATTATAGGCTTACCTGTAGTAAAAAGTGGATTGTAAGGGTTTACAACCTCTTTAAGCTTTGGAGAGAGCAAAGTAAACACTACAGATATATGTGCTTTGTTCAGATTTCATGAGGTTTACAACCACTTTAAAAAAACATAAACATTCTTGCATAAACTAGTAGACACACCAATCTATCATGTAATAGTAAGCTCTACTGAACAGGGCCCTCTGATTCTTCCTGTAATAAATTGTATTGTAATTGTACTGTCTGCCCTCATGTTGTAAAGCGCTGCGTAAACTGTTGGCGCTATATAAACATACCTCCCAACATTTTGAGATGGGAATGAGGGACACCTACTAGCAAGCGTATGTAGGCATAGGGCATGCCCCCTGCCACACCCCCTTAAAGGAGAATTAATCACAAAAAAAAGTTAAATACACAAGGGCTTTTTTTACCACTACTATTCCTTCATATTGGTTTTTAAAAATGCAGCAATTTAGAATTTGGATAAAAGGTTTAGCACTGGGAAACACTTTTTGAAAGATAAAAAGTGCATTTTATACACAACTATATAGATCACACCAAAATGAGGGACAAAGGAGGAGAAAAGAGGGACATTGCTCCAAATCAGGGACAGTCCTTCGAAATCAGGGACAGTTGGGATCTATGATATAAATCCTGTATAATAATAATAATAGTAATAGAGATGAACGATGGCAGACATGTTTGAAGTTCAGCCTGTGTGACAATTTTGGCTCCCTCCATAGATACAATGGAGAAATTAGTGTCCATGTGAAGAAGTGTGTTATTTGCATTATCAACAGGTCAAAATAAAGGGGGAAAAAAAGAAAACAAATGCTGCCACTACAACTAAAGACTGCTAAGTTGTAATATCCTATTTTTTTTTATTTTGGGTTTAGATATATCTTAACAGAAGCATACTGATTTATACTCACATAAGTTTGTCCTCATTTTATAACCTTAGTTCAGTATCTTATTAAATAATAATAATAAAGAAATAAAAACATATTTTATGCTTAGCAATCCTTGAAGCTGAAACGAAAATGGGCTTTCAGGCACATAAAACCAGTTATGGTTCATTGAACAGGTATCTAGGCATGATTGTTATGCAACCAGTCTCTCCTGAGTCCATAAAGCTAGTCCTCCATCTTTCATGCTTTATAAAATGTTTTGTGAAATGACAACGTATGATACATAAACAATGATTCCAGCGAAAATTTAATTATTGTTTACTTTATACAGATAAAAAAAATTTTTGCTGTCCTAATCTGAAAAACGATATAGCTGCAATAGAAGCCAGTAAAGCAGAAAGCATAATAGAGGAAAAAAAAGTCTAAAAGTGAAAAAAAAATTGTGATATAGTAGACAATACTGTTTGTGATGTTCCAATATTTAAATCAATACAGTAGAAATAAAATACAGAGACATATTCGAGGTACTCTTCTATGATATTGTAAATAAACTGTCATTAGCGTACAACTGCCACTTATTTTAAGTTATAATCCTTTCAATAGTTATACGACTTTCAAAAAGATATGTAAAGCTGTTCCTTTTAGGGAAACTATAATGGTTTATAGTCAAATTTATCTTGAATTTTTTTTTTTTTTAAAGCGTTGTTTTATATCTTTTTTTTACAAAATATATGCAATCTTTGTTTTACAAATAAACATTTAAAAAATTCAAAAATAATAATGCGCCAACCACAAAGCAAAGCAGCCAACACCACAATCAGACAAATTGTAGGAAAATTAAAATAAAAATAAGTGTGGCGCTAAAAAAGAGTGTCCTTTATTGGGCAAAGCCAAACAGAATGGTGTCTGGAGGGCAATATGCACAACAAAGATAATTAATGAAAAAAAGTCCTGTAGGAACTGTTGATTGACACCAACAAAACAAATAAATCAAACCACAAAATGAATGAATGAGTAAAAATGGGTGAATCATAAATAAAGAAAAGTGGCATATAAGGTGAACCAATGTACACACCAATATATGTACATAAAAAGGGGGAATGATGTAAGGGGAACCACAAACCCAACAATAGGGAAAAGTAGTTATAAAATTGTGAAAATAGTGTACATCACGGGCATATTGCACATGAAATAAATTGTGTATAAATTTGTGAGGGTTGTGCACAACACAAGTGTATTACAAAGAGGATAAAGTTAATTATGTGAAGAGAACCAATGACTAAAAGTACCGGGCTGCTAATACAATAAAAAGTCCATCCGGAACTTAAGTAAGTTAAGTGATGACTATAAGTCCAAATAATACAATAAAAGGCGATCAACAGCCACCAAACTCAGTGTAGGAGGACCAATGGATCCAAAGATGGTATCCACGAGTTGCGGTCATAAGCTTCTGTGTGAAAGGTGTAGGCATAAATACCCTTACCAGAGAAGATGGACTCCCAGTCAGCGACTTGGGGGTCAAACAGGCTTGTATCAGAGTAGGGGGAGTAGCTCCTGGTTCCCAACGATTGAGGATAATGAAGGAGTGGTAATGTTCACCGACTCGATCGCTCTGATCTCTCCAACCTGTCACTTCAAAGGTGTCAATGGTAGGTGGTTGTTAAAGATCCGGCTTCGTAGGAAGGATGTCACTCCTCAAAGATGAAGGGGAAAAGAAAGAGGCTTCCCCATAGTGTAAGTCGGCTAAGAACCAGCTTTATTAAAATAAAGTAATAAAAACACTCTGGCTCTTTAAAAAAACAAACAATGAAAGTAGCGCTAAAATACAAATGGTGGCAAGACAGGCATAACAGACCCTACGCGTTTCGTCCGATAGGACTTCTACTGGGGTATATGCACGTCTGCCACTTGTGCCTGTATATATAGATAAACTAATAATAATCAAAGTATGACAGCTGTTCGCGCCATGTAAACCGTCATTTCCGGGTTATGGGGAAATGGTGTCCGTATCCATCATGATCCAATCACAATGATGCTAAAATCGGCCTGAAACCAAGCCTCAATGTGAGTAGGCCAATCATAGTAGTGCCGTATGTCGCGTCATCAAAACCATATCATAGGGTGGGTCACATGATGTCACTCCTCCTATAGGATCCCAGGACGGACAATGCAGTATCCAGTAAGGCTCATCCCTGTCCTCAACCTATCACGGGCGACAGGGGTGAAGTGTAACATCCAATCCGGGGATGTGGTGAGGACAAGTGACGTCAATCCGGCGTACAACCGGAAGTGACGAGGACGCAAGTGGTGGTGAACCGCAAAAGCGTACCACAACTCATTCTGATAGGAAATGTAAGCGGAAGTATTAGAACTTGGAGCGCAGTGCGGTCCAACTATCAATAGAAAAACAAAAGACATGGATATGTATCCAAAGACGCTGACATGGCACGAACATTGCTAAACTCAACAGTAAAACAAATACACAATAGAAATGGACAATGTACAGTATCGCTAAAACCAAATTCGATAATGAGGTATATGAGTCCCTATCATTATGAAAGTTGATATGTAGCTGGAAAGAAAAACATCTGTACGTAAGTATGAACTAAAAGGCTCAAAAGAATTCCAAAATTATACACAAGAGCCAAGTGATCAAAAATAATAAAAATGTATGGGTGAAGGGAAAACTATGTAATAAACTGAATAAATTAAACGAAAACCTCTATTTTAATTTAAAGATGGCTGAATTGAATAACGACCAGCCCCATAAAGTTTAAGGACTCTATATGCACCGTACAAATATGTTAGGCGTAGGGATCATTCATCCAGCCCGTATTCAAAGGGGAACGGGACTAGTCTGGAACCCTAAAGAAAAAACACTAACAATAAACTAGAAAAGAGTTATGACTGATTAATAAAAGAATTAATGTCCCATTCAATGTTAAGGCCAAATGGCGAATAACACTTTAATTGATGTATCCAGAAAGTTTCCAGTCTGGATACACCCCTCTTCATTGATTCTCCTCTCCAATGAGGGGTGAATTTATCAATAACTTGGAACTGGGTTCCATTAGGATCTTGGTTATGACAATGCCGAAAGTGTTTGGGTACACTATGGTTTGTAAGGCCTTTTTTAATATTGGCTATGTGCTCATTCCCTCTAACTGCAAAAGTACGTATCGTGCGCCCCACGTACTGTTTTTTACAGGGACACGTGATCAAGTAGACCACGTATCTGGTGTCACATGTCAAAAAGTGTTTTATCTGGTACTCCTTCCCAGTGGAAGTGGAGACAAATGTCTCAGTCTTCCTCCGTCCACAAATGTTATGTAGACAGACGTTGCACCGTTTGCAAGGGAAGAAACCCTTCATATTGTGGAAGAAGGAACGAGTCACCGGGGGATCAGTAATATTAGGGGCAATCTGATTTTTGATAGAAGGGGCCCCTCTATAGATAACACCGCTTCGTTCAGGAAGAACAGGGCCGAGGATTGGGTCATTTTTAAGAACTCTCCAGTGTCTCGCTACAATTTCTTTAATCTGTCTATGTTGAATAGAAAAATTAGTTAAAAGGGACCATTTATGTCTATTTTCGGGACCACTTTTAGGTTTAACAGCTAACAGAGATTCTCTATTAATCTGGGCTATATTATTAATTTCGCTGTCGATTTCTCTAGGGTCATAACCTCTGTCTAAAAATCTGGACTTCAAGATCTGTGTTTGGTGGAAATAGTCCGTGAGGGTACTACAATTACGCCTGATCCGTGTAAACTGACTACGTGGTACAGATTTTAACCACGTGGCATGGTGACAACTATCGACCGGAATGTAACCATTCCGGTCGGTAGGCTTGAAAAACGTCTTGGTTTCCAAACGGTTGTCAACCACTAATATCTCTAGATCCAAAAAATGAATCGCAGAAGGGCTGACCTCATACTTCAGCTCTATCCCAATATCATTATCGTTTAATATACGTAAAAAATCATGCAAAGATTGAGTGCTACCCCTCCATAGGAGGAGGATGTCGTCTATGTACCTCACCCAGAGAGCTAGCTCCGGGGGGTCAAGAGCATAGACGACATCCTCCTCCCAACGGGCCATAAAAATATTGGCCAGGCTAGGGGCGAACTTAGCGCCCATAGCCACTCCTTTCTGTTGGATAAAGAAATCACCATTGTACCAAAAGTAATTATGTTTGGTAGCGAACCGTAAAAGGTCCATGATGAATCGCTGTTGGGTTTTAGGAATGGACTCTTCTCTAGACAGGAAGAGTTCGACTGCTGCAAAGCCCGCATGGTGGGGTATGGAAGTATATAGTGACGTAACGTCAGCTGTAACCAAGAGGAGATCACTGCTATAGGTAATACTATTTAACTTGGAAATGGTGTCCTTGGTATCTCTTAGATATGATGGTACAGATTGCACGATGGGTTGTAAAAAGAAATCAATATATCTTCCTATACGGGAAGTAATGGAATCAATGCCGCTGATGATAGGGCGGCCCGGAGGTTGTGTAATGTTTTTATGCACTTTAGGTAAGTAATAGATTACCGGGATTCTTGGGGCCACCGGAATCAAAAAACTTTTTTCTTTATTATTAAGGATGCCCAGCTGGAACCCCGTATCAACCAGGTCCATAAGTGATTTCTTGTAAGTAGTTGTAGGATTAGTATAAATCCTAGAGTAGGTGTCAGTGTCACTCAGGATTCTAGTCATCTCTAGGTGGTAGTCGTTTTTATCTAAAACGACTATCCCTCCCCCTTTATCCGCTGGACGGATAATTAGATCTTTCCGTTCGCATAATTTTTTAAGTCCGATTTTTAAAGTTGGATCATTGAACGACTTTTTGGTAGGTAGTCTATCAAGATCTTGTAAGACCAAATCCCGAAAAACCTTGATGGAGGGAGCAGTGGGGCCTGGAGGGTTGAAGAGGGAAGGGTTAGGAAGTCCTGAATGGACTATATGAGAATTTACTTCAACTTTGGGTCTAGTGGGATTAGCAATAATATATCTCTGTACATTTAATTTCCGCACGTATTTCTGCACGTCTATAAAAGTACTGAATTTGTTTAGTTTTTTAGGTGGGGCAAACTTTAAGCCCTTTTCAAGGACCAAGAGTTCCGCCTCAGATAAATCTGCTTTACTAAGATTAAATATCCCACTCCCTTTTAAACCCGTTTTCTTTTGTCGGGAGCGCCTCCCCCCTCTAGTCCCCCGTTTCCGTCTATGGCCCTTTTTTGTCTCACTGGTTCCCTGGGAAAATCCCCATGATAGGGGGGGCTGATTGTTGGTTGTAATTAAAAGGTGATCTGTTGTAATAATTAGGATCATTTTCTCTATAGGGATGATAGGAGTTGTGATTCTCCCATGATCTATCATTCCTTAAAGGGGAGTACCTATTATATGTCCGCACAGGCGTTCTCTGCGGGTAGGAATGTTCATAGTATTCATTATATCTATCGTAATGGTTCTCTCTCCTAGGTGTAGATCTTTGATGGTTCTGGTTAGAGGACATATCTCTCTGTCCTCTACCTCTCCCTCCTCTATCCCTACCTCTGGGATTAACCGGAGGACCCTTCCGATAGTTTTTCGGGGTTTTAGGGGGAGCAGGTGGATAATGGTCATTAATCCTATAATCTGTCGTATCAGCACCCCTGGATGGGAGCGGCTGGGATTGGGGGTACTGCTGCTCCGAAACATCCATCTGAGTTGGACCCTTCTCAGGAGCAGCAGGTCCTTCATCCAACGTTTGCCAGGAGAAGACACAACCACTTTTGTAGTCATTGACATCCCTGGTATACTTTTTCTGTTTTTTGATTTTTTGGTCTTTTACGGTTCGCTACCAAACATAATTACTTTTGGTACAATGGTGATTTCTTTATCCAACAGAAAGGAGTGGCTATGGGCGCTAAGTTCGCCCCTAGCCTGGCCAATATTTTTATGGCCCGTTGGGAGGAGGATGTCGTCTATGCTCTTGACCCCCCGGAGCTAGCTCTCTGGGTGAGGTACATAGACGACACCCTCCTCCTATGGAGGGGTAGCACTCAATCTTTGCATGATTTTTTACGTATATTAAACGATAATGATATTGGGATAGAGCTGAAGTATGAGGTCAGCCCTTCTGCGATTCATTTTTTGGATCTAGAGATATTAGTGGTTGACAACCGTTTGGAAACCAAGACGTTTTTCAAGCCTACCGACCGGAATGGTTACATTCCGGTCGATAGTTGTCACCATGCCACGTGGTTAAAATCTGTACCACGTAGTCAGTTTACACGGATCAGGCGTAATTGTAGTACCCTCACGGACTATTTCCACCAAACACAGATCTTGAAGTCCAGATTTTTAGACAGAGGTTATGACCCTAGAGAAATCGACAGCGAAATTAATAATATAGCCCAGATTAATAGAGAATCTCTGTTAGCTGTTAAACCTAAAAGTGGTCCCGAAAATAGACATAAATGGTCCCTTTTAACTAATTTTTCTATTCAACATAGACAGATTAAAGAAATTGTAGCGAGACACTGGAGAGTTCTTAAAAATGACCCAATCCTCGGCCCTGTTCTTCCTGAACGAAGCGGTGTTATCTATAGAGGGGCCCCTTCTATCAAAAATCAGATTGCCCCTAATATTACTGATCCCCCGGTGACTCGTTCCTTCTTCCACAATATGAAGGGTTTCTTCCCTTGCAAACGGTGCAACGTCTGTCTACATAACATTTGTGGACGGAGGAAGACTGAGACATTTGTCTCCACTTCCACTGGGAAGGAGTACCAGATAAAACACTTTTTGACATGTGACACCAGATACGTGGTCTACTTGATCACGTGTCCCTGTAAAAAACAGTACGTGGGGCGCACGATACGTACTTTTGCAGTTAGAGGGAATGAGCACATAGCCAATATTAAAAAAGGCCTTACAAACCATAGTGTACCCAAACACTTTCGGCATTGTCATAACCAAGATCCTAATGGAACCCAGTTCCAAGTTATTGATAAATTCACCCCTCATTGGAGAGGAGAATCAATGAAGAGGGGTGTATCCAGACTGGAAACTTTCTGGATACATCAATTAAAGTGTTATTCGCCATTTGGCCTTAACATTGAATGGGACATTAATTCTTTTATTAATCAGTCATAACTCTTTTCTAGTTTATTGTTAGTGTTTTTTCTTTAGGGTTCCAGACTAGTCCCGTTCCCCTTTGAATACGGGCTGGATGAATGATCCCTACGCCTAACATATTTGTACGGTGCATATAGAGTCCTTAAGCTTTATGGGGCTGGTCGTTATTCAATTCAGCCATCTTTAAATTAAAATAGAGGTTTTCGTTTAATTTATTCAGTTTATTACATAGTTTTCCCTTCACCCATACATTTTTATTATTTTTGATCACTTGGCTCTTGTGTATAATTTTGGAATTCTTTTGAGCCTTTTAGTTCATACTTACGTACAGATGTTTTTCTTTCCAGCTACATATCAACTTTCATAATGATAGGGACTCATATACCTCATTATCGAATTTGGTTTTAGCGATACTGTACATTGTCCATTTCCATTGTGTATTTGTTTTACTGTTGAGTTTAGCAATGTTCGTGCCATG